>NW_010406264.1:58978-77642 GCF_000710305.1 Buceros rhinoceros silvestris | reverse complement strand
GACTTCAGTTGGATGTGCCATAATGACTTTAGTCTGCTCTGAATTCACTATGCCACCTGTGCATCCTGTTTCTCGGGGTCGTTGCCTCGACTTAGTGGCTTTAGATCACTGCTTTTCTGCCACAGTCCTGAGATTTATAATCATATCTTCCAATTCCAGTAATGGAGACAATCCATTGTTCGACATCCAGTTTCTTTCTGTTCAACCAGCTTATTGTACACTTGAGTAAAATCATACTTTTGTTTTCCCTGAAATCTAACACCAGTGTGGATGCTCCTCTTTAAGGCTCCGGCTTCAGCCAACATAAACGTGCTTTTCTTTTTGTAGGCATCTTCAAGTCAATATGTTTGCAACAGACGCCACCTTTCCTAGAAATACCTAAAGCTTCCCCGTCACCTTCGTGCTGCTGGAAGAAGGAAGCTGGAAATCTGAAAAGCCTACGCTCTATTTTTCCCCTAGCTCTGTGAACAGCTCTGGGCTGCAGAGGCCATCTCCCGCCTGCACAGAGACCTTCAGTGGAGGTTATCCTGCTTGTGCTGCTGTTGGCACATCTTTTGGACACACAGCTTTTCCTCTACTCCAGCTCAGCCCATCTGTACGCTGGCAAACAAGCTGAGGGAGAGCACGTGTAAAACACGGCTGTATTTGTTGTATGCTTTCACCCCTTCATCCCGAGTGGCCGGCCACTGCAATGTGCCGCTCATGAGTTGTTCACTTCAGCTGGAATGACCCAGAGGACTTAAGGATGTAGGTAGTTTTGGGTGGCTCTCTGGTGGCTTCTTCTTTGAGAATAAGCTAAACAAACCTCTGATCACCTGAAATGAAGATAAATAAACAGTAGGAAGGCTTGCTTCTTCTTGGCAACCATCTTCCAAGCAGGCTGCAGAACCCACAATGCTTTGCTTGCGTTCTGGCCTCAAAACCCTTCCCTCAGGAGGTGCTTCTCTTGTGGGACTCCTTCAACCTCAGCTGCTTGGTCAATCACCCTTTCTGGGGCAAGGAAGGTTGTCATGAATCCAAATCACTTCAGGGGCTTGTTCTTCCTATATTGTCCCCTGTAGCTAAACTGGGGGACCTCAGGCTGACATGGGCGAGGGAGGAGTGGTGGTGTGCTGGAAGGCACCACGCTGACCACTGACAGAGAGAGATAAGTGAAAACGTGCCCTTTCCACTTGTCAGGCTAACCAGTAAAAACTTTCCTCTTTCATCATTCCTATTTTAGCACCAAAACAAATAGCACATGTAGACAACACATGTAGCTTGGCAAAATGGTGTGCCATTCACTCTCAGCAGCCACCACAGAAGGGCGTGTCAAAGAGGAGGTTGCCCTGCACCGAATATGAAACATCTGTGGCCTGACTGGCTGGAAACAAGGTCTCAGGGGGGCTCCTCATTTCATGCCTCCCCAAATTCATTTTGACCTTTTCTCCAGGGAAGTGTGGGCTGCATCTGTGAGTGCTGGAGGCCAGCACTATCTCCTCTGATGACACCACGTCAGAGGTAGCTGTGGCTCCCCAACATTTTTGTTAGTCCAAACCTATTTGAAAAGATTGCTTCTTGTTTGTCCTGGGTCAGGGCTGACCAGGGCTGCAGCACCGGGGTCTGGACTGCATCCTGTTTGTCATGTCCTTGGCTACCTCCCATGAAGCAGAGTGGAAAAGCATGGCCAAGACCACACAGGCAAAGCAGAGGCAGCCAGTGGCCCCAAAGTGGAAAGCATGGACTGTTCCTCCAGCACCAGTCCCCCAGGACAGGCCAATGCCAGCAAAGCTCTCCAGTTAGTCTGTTTTGATAGCATACTGGTGGTATTTTCTGTTTTCCCTCCCAACATTACACTGATGTGCTAATTCACTGCATGGCAGGAAAAACACCTCCGAAATTTCCTATGGTGCTGTCAGCTTCTGGAACTGGTCACCCTGCAACAACTCCCAGGGCCAATGGCCCACTGCCTCCAACTCCCAGTAAGGTCTTATTTCCGGGCATGGCCAATGTGTGCAAAACCCCACTCCGATACTTTTTAAAAAGAGAAAATAGGTGGCAAAGTACTTTTCTCTTTCATGGAAGTTTGGAAACGATGGAGATCAACCTTATGCCAGGTCAGCACTGAGTGTGGCTGTCCCACTTCCAGCACAGAGCAGTAAATCATCTCCTGAATGGCTGTCACAAGCACACCAGATCACCACAAAGAAACTATTTTTCTTTCATCGCGCCTGCCCATTCAAGATACAACATTGCTGCTAATGCCTTTAGCAGGTGCAAGAAACATTTGAAAATTGATGTAATTTTTTTTCAGAGAAATAAGGTTAAGGGCTTGTTTGCTCTGCTTGTTTGGAGTTTGGCTTATTTTGTAGACTCCTGCATAGCTGCAGTTTCCTCCACATGTTGGAAGCAGTTGCACTCATTCAGAGGCAGCAAAGTCTCAGAGCAAACAGGAACATTTCCAGTCATGCAGGCAAAGATTTACAAGGTGCTTTAATGGGGCATCCCAAACTGCATCCAAACGTTACTGCCTCTGCCCCAGCTGGTCTGGAGACATACTGTGGTCCCCACTGCTGGGTGCAAGGTCCAGATCCAGAGGACGGTGCTCTGCTGTGGAAGCAATGCCTGTCCCCAGCCACTCTCCATGCTCCGTGCCCAGCACTGGAGTTATCAGCTCCGTTCCCTGGGGAAAAGGGCCTGTGTCACTGTGGACTCCAGGCTCTCACCTGACATGCCAGCAGCTCCTGCTGCCCCTTGCTAGTCCCTGTGCTCTTCCCCAGGCGGTGCCTCTTCCCCAGGCGGTGCCTCTTCCCCAGGCGGTGTCTCATCCCCAGCACCTCTAGCAGCTTTCACGGCTCTGCCTCCGTGGCAGATTGGGAAGGTGACTTCCATTTTCTGTTCTTTCTTGGGAATTAATATTGCACGAGGGTTGGGCACAAGCACATCCCTTGTCCGTGCCGTGGGGTTGGGTACCGCTCCCCACTCATTCAGTCCTCACCAGCAGTAGCATTGCTGCCATGCTGGAATATGCCAAGTGGACAATTGGACAAATACTTCCTAAAGATTAATTGCAAGCGTGTTATTTTAAAACATATGACATGACCCTCTGTCAGGAAGACACCAGGTGAATAATAATTAAAGCTACATTGCATGAGCCATTAAACACTTTCCTATTGACAGTGTTTTGAGTACATCTGAAGCCAAACACAGGAATCTGGAGGGGAAAGGCTGCTTGGACCTCATCATGGGATGGTCTCCTTAGAAACTATGCACATGGGGGGGTCTCTCCCACTACAGCATCACTGCCACCAGTCAACAGGCAAGATTCAGAAGTGCTCTGGAAGCAAGTTTCCATTTCCCAGCAGCTGAAGAGCTGGTTGAGCAACTTCAACTGTAGGATACTGATCAGAAGAGCTCAGGACGGCTCTTCTGAAGAAAAGAGGAGCAGCAGTTTCTGAACCAAATTTCATCTGGGGTTGAACGAAGGCAGAAACTCATGATTACTCATCCGAACCTGTTGCGTGTGTTGCAAAAAGGGGGAAATAAAACTGCTCTTATAAGGCCAACACCAAATATGCAGGACAAACAAAATCCGGGTGCATGAATAACATCAGTTTATTTACAGGGCAACATTTACAAGTTCTTTTGGTATTGCCGTTGATAAAGGAACGGCAGGTTTAGCTATAGCTTATTTACCAGAGAGACAGCATAGGTCTGATACTGAAAAGCTTACAACCTGTCTGTTGGCTACCTGTAGGCAGCCCACCTACTTGGTACAATAAGACCATTAATGCACGAACAGTGCAATAGAAATAACTAAACTCGCAATTATAACCACACACAATACACCCGGGGAGAATAGTGTCACTCAGTGTAGGCTGAGGTAGAGAATCTTACCCACAGGGTGTCCCCAGTGGCGACGTGGAAAGAGAGCAAATTCGTCAATCCACCCATCAGTTTAGTTCCAAGTCTTCTCCTGTCCCAGGTTGGGGTTGATATTGGGGCAATATTTATACCTAGTTTATTACGTTACATCATTGGTGTAGAGTGCGTGTGGGGACGACTGTAGACAAGCTTATCACATTTGTTAATTGTACAAAGTCCATCAATTTATACCTGCATGGGTGGAGGTAACAGCTCATCTGTCCAGGGCAGAAAAACAGAAGAATGTGACCACAGGGCCTCTGCCCTGTTTCACACTCCTATGGGCATCTAGATAACACCTACCACCAGATACGAATTGTAGTTCTGATTGTCACCTCATGCAGCAATGAATCTTATCGACAAAGAGCTCGCAGGCATCCAGCTGCATGGTGTACATGTCTGACGTGACTTGGACTTTGTGTTGGGATTACAGCGTGCTGTGTGGCCCTTCTGCAGCTGTTAGTATCCCTTTCCTTAAAACAAAAACATTATATGTTTTTATGGAACATGAAACTAGTCATGTTTTAACAGCAATCACTCTAAAAGCACACATTGTAACAGAGAAGTGCCTTTTTTTTTCTTCTTTGGACCGATACACTGGATTTTATAGTTGAGGTGTGCTTTCAGAATAGCCCGTTCTGCTGTGATTTGCCATGGTAGAGGTAGTGTTTATCCAAGTGGGCACCTCCAGCAGCAGCTGCCTGGCAGGAGAGCTCCTTAGGAAGAAGGCTTTTGGCTCTAATTAGAGTGATAAGATGGCCTTGGTATAATGGAAAAGGATTTCAAAACCCCAAAGCCTTGATATTACCCTTCATGTATATTGCTCATGTTGTGTCAGAACCTTTTCCCCCCAGTGGATCTGTTGTCCTAGTAACGTACCACTTCGCACTGGGGCTGAACCAGGAGGAGGTCTGCTGATAATAGATACTTTCAATAACTAAGCAGTTAGTGACCCTACACTTGTTCCTCCCCTAAGGCTTGTTCCTCTTCAGATGTTTCTTACCTGTGGCCATGTCTATATGCCAAAATCAACTCTCTGCTCTTTTGGTTTTATATTGGGGAAGAGGATTTCATGTGACATGATGACAGCAAAGAATAATATCATTAATGTGGTCATGAAAAGGAGAGGGACTGTATCAAGGATAACCAGATAACGGTATAAACGCTGAGATTTGTGTATGTGAACACTCCATGAAGTATATACAATCCCAAAACCAAACCCAACTCCCCCCTGATGGCAATCACATCACCATCACCACCGATGTTGTCCGCAGACACTGGGGAAGGCCCAGGCTGGACTTAGTAGCAGATGGAACCAGATTCGGGAGCTGGATTCTGGGACTGGATTCAGGAATGCACGGATTGGGATCAAAGGCAGAACAGACAGAGTCCTCCTCGGACATCGGCCATTGAAAAAGAGAGTTTGACCCTGTGATCCCTCAGCTTTACACCGAATATGATGTCTATGGGATGGAACACCTTGTTGGTCAGTTCAGGGTCACCTGTCCTGTCCGCTCCTCCCTCCCCACAGGTGCAGCCTCTCACTTTCTGCACCCCCACTGGGGCGCACAGGATTTAGCGGTGACCTTGGTCTGCACAGGAGCAAGTACAAGCAAGAGCCTTTCTGCATCCCAATCCCTGGTAGTAACTGTGGACATCAGGCGTTACCACTTCTAGCAGCAGACACTGTCTGCACAAATACGCCGTTAACTTCAGACAGTGCAGTCACTTAGCAGAGACTGAGCTGAAAAGTAAAATCACTGAACAGAATGAGTTCTGTTCTAACTGAAACCGGGACAGAGCTGCATGTTTTTCTAGTTCATCCTTAGATACATGATTTTGAGAGGTACTGAGTATCCATACGAGCAGCTTTTCTTTTTCTTCTTGTGCCAGATGAGCAATATCCATTCCTGTCACAAGCCACACATACGTGGAGGGGCTCAGTCCACAAATGACTTCTGTCCAATGCTGAAGGTCTCCAAGGCAAGTGTCTCAGAAGTCAGACAGGATGAGACTTGTGCAAGATATTACCCTTCAGTGGTTAGGGGAGGATTAAAAGGATTAGACCACATGAAATGTGACTGGGAAGTAAATAATGATGCATCAAGGTGATAGCAGTGTGGTTTCATGAAATTTGTCATGCCAAATGCTTTTGATGGAGTAAGTCCCTTGAAATAATATCCAACTGTTCAAGAGGACATCATCAAGTGTCTTCCCCCCTATAAACGACTTCTGTTGCTCAAGCCCAGGGACTAGTCTTTGTGATGCTTCCAAATGAGGAGACAACAGCATACCTAAGCAATTCAAGCTGGTTTTGTGACTTGTTCACTTTCATTTTTTAGTGTCCCATTATTATTATTTTCTTTGGAACTTAATGGAACAAAGATAATCGCGGGCTTGTGGGTCAGGTGTCTAATGAAATCAGAAGCGCTAAGCCAAAGAAATATCATCTTCTTCCTTGCAGGTCATTACTGACATGTTGAGAGAAATGAGTCAGCTGGTTTCTCTAGCCTCATCCACGCCAACACTAGATGTCAGCCCAAACCCATGAGTGCTTCTGCTCTGAACTGCAAACAGGTTCATGCGAATCCGTGGAGAACCTGCCTGGGTGAGCCTTCGACTAAGCTGGCAGTCTTCACCCCTGCAGGAAGGGGAGTTGTTGCATTACAGTGACAAGGGGGAAAAGGAAGAGAAGACTCTTGAGTCTTTGCACAAAACCCCATTTATAATAAACAAGTTTTTACACAAGCTGAAAGGAGACACAATTTACGGTGTGAAAACTCCTCCCAACGTTCCTGCCCTTGTCCCAGAAGTGCTGGAAGGGCCTTAACGTCACACGGGGAGCAGCGTCCCTGCTCCCTGTGTGTGGCTCTTTGGGCAGGCTGAGGCTGCCCCAGTGGATCCTACTGGGGAAGACTGATGGCTCTGGGGATTTTACTGGTATTAAAAGAGAAAGCAGCTATGACTGTCACCTCCAAGAAGCTATGAGCCGCAGGCTGTCCTGAGCTCAGATGATGGGGCAGAGCAGGTGCTTTTGGTTTTACAGTGAAGTGAAACGGTGGCAGGGAGACAGACTTTTGCAATTAGTTAAAAGCTCTGTTAGCATGTTTTCTCCTTGTGGTGGTGGTGTATTTAGCTCACAAGCACTGGTAACCAAGGCTTGTGCTGATCCAAAGCTTTGCGAAGACAACAGAAACTAACCAGGCAAAAAATAGCATTTCCTCTTATTTCCACTCTTGATGGGGACAGAGGCAATTTCTCCTTCCCTTGTTTAGCAAACAGCCTTCCTTCCCCATTTCCTCCTCATTGTCCCAAACTCCCACTGTGGTGAGCCAGCCTGGCAAGGACCTCAGGCTGCAGAGGTGAGATGCCCTTGTGGAAACTGGGGATTAAATGTTGGCAGTGAACACTTGCAGAGGTGGTGCAGCCAAAGCCCAGCCCAGCTGCACAGGGCACAGGGTATTTCCAGTGTGCTTGCCTGAGACACCTCTATCCCAGCAAAGGCTCAGCGTGGAGGGAATGAGGTTCCTGGGTCTGAGCTGGCTGGCTCGGAAAGGGCTCAGGGATCCCTGCATGCACATCTCCTGCTTCCTCAGTGAACTTGTCCCTCATGGAGACAAACGTGAAGAGACCTTCAACATCTGGCACTTTTAAAAAAATACCTCTTGTCTTTCAGTGAAGAGGTTTTCAGCAAAGCACAAGCAAAAAATTCTGTGTCAAAAATAACAAGTATTTAAGCTGCTCCATCTTGGTATCCTGCAATATGTACCCTGTTCTGTCAGCTTAGCTGCTTAGTGATAGGTGTTTCATTGGCTGGGCCACTTCCTTAAAGAACAACTAGATGAGCAGTGGATACAGTTTGTTCGTGGTTACCATGAGGGAGAAAGAAAACGGCAGCACAAACAAGCACACACACTGCTCTGAGCAGCGACTTTTCAGCTGCTGGAACCGGGGTCAGCTGTGACAAGGCTGGATTGCAGAGGGCCAGTGTTGAAAAGTGCATGTGACGCCAGGCAGGAGGGGCTCTTGGATTTCAATGGCTTGACATCATGCCTTTCCCTGGTTTGTTGGGGGTTTTTGTTTCCTTTAGGAAGCTCTGCTCCTGGCTTGGATCCTGGCAACTTCATTACACAATGACAGTTGCCATGGCTGCTAAAGGGGAGGCAGCAAACAGCGCTGGCAGGAGCTGCTGCTGCTGCCCTGGTGCTCACGTGTGTGGGTATGTGGGTACATGGGTGCATAGGTGCGTGGGCAGGCATCCCACCAGAGGTCCAGCATCTCTCTGCTCACTTGGAGGCATGAACATTCCTGACACCATCCTCTGATCAAGCCTTGCATTAGAGAAAATCGCTGATGTGAATGTGGTATTTTGCACGAGCTCCGTGTGGGCATCTGCAGCTTTATGCCTGCTTTGGAAATGGGGATGAGTGTTAGATAGGGAGGGAGTGGGGATTCTTGGCACACTGGCAGCTCTTTGTGCACATGCAAGTCATGAAGGTGATGAGCAAAAGCCAGCACTCAGCGATTCAAGGAGGCAGCCCACCCTTCCTGCAGGTCATCTCTCCAGCAGTGCACAGGGCTTGGGAAGAAGTGGAAAGGATCAGCTGAAGTCATTGAGGCTCACGAGGTCTGCTGGCACTCTGCAGGTAACACAGCCAAAGAGGAAAGCAATGCCCTGCAGTTGCTGGCCAGGCAGCTGTGAGGAGCAATTGAAGTCATGTATGGTTCATACTGGAGCCGGCTGTACTGAAAAGAGCTGTTCTGGTGTGGGAGAGCCACCCGAGCAAGGGGTTTGTTCCTGTTACCTCACCTCCATACAGATTTATTGAGGTCTGTGTCAGAGAAGCTGCTCCTAGGAGTTACTCCTAGCCACAAGTTCTTGCTGGGGTAGCTATGAAAATTGCCACTCACCATTTCCTTCTTGTCCCTGTGCTGCTGAAGATACTGGGGCAGGAGTGCTTACAGCACCAGCCACCGGAGCGTATAGTTTGGTGTGCACTTTTAGGCTGGGAGCAGTGAGGATTTAAGTCCAACATGCAGTGGGCTGCCAGTGGAGAGGAGGCTGCACTGCCTGCCTTGCTGCTGCCCTAGTTGTAGCACAGGTGCAAGAAAAAGGACCAGTATCTTAAATCGGTGCAGTGAGATCAGCTAGTGTTAATCTGACAGAGCCCTTGGTTACTCATGGTACATTCATTTTGTTTACATTCCGTTCTGTAAAACTAAATAGTTCCTCTCTCTTGGTGGCTTTATACTCTCTAAATAGCTCTAGCACATTTCCCATCCCTAGTTTTTTGCTTGCTTATTTCTTAAGCCAGTTCTTCCAGTGTCTCTTAAATCATATTTACTGTTGTTTGAATCCCTTCCAGTTTCTTATCACCCATTCGATGCCAAAATGAACAAAATATTCATGGTTCATAGCAATATCCACTATGACACAGAAACAGGAGCCTTGTGCCTCTGAAGTTTTGGGCCTCCCCCAACAAATAAGATCAGGATTAATGCATCGATCTTTGTGACTGCATCTCTAGTGACTGCACCTTTCTTATGCTTTTAACTTACAAGTACATCGGATTTCCATGGGTGAGCGTTTAGACCTTCTCCCCTCCCCCCCACTTCCCTTACACTTGATTTAACACCCACTAAGGCAAAACTTTAGACCTTAGCTCATTGCCTTTTGTGCCGTTTCTGATCTCTGCAGCATGATAGCTTATTTGGAGAGTGGTATTGTGCTCTGCAGTCTCTTCATTGTAACACTTCATCATGGCACCAGCCAAGGAGCATCCTGAAATTGATCTCTCACCTCTATGGCTCAAAAAATCCATGTGGACCTTTCAGTTGCTTTGGACTCAGCTGGGATCCTGGCTTGCTGCATCTGGTCTTTGTTTTGTTTTCGGAGTCCCGATAGACTCTGCACCCCTTATGAAATCCTGAGCAAGCCCCTCCTTTGATGGGTCTTCAACCACATTTTGCTCTTCCCAGATGTTAATAATATAGTCATCACAAAAATCAAGCCAGCTGATCTTACCGTTCTCCTTTAATTCCTGGGAATTGGGAAACATCACATGGTTTCCTTTAATCCAAGAGAGATAATTCTTCCCAGACTCTCTGCCTAGTCACATCTCCCATTGTGTGCTGAGGGACCTTCTTCACACCCAGAGCAACACAGCCTGTTATTAGACTCCTGATCCCTGAATCACCTTTTCTGGCAGGATGATAAACAAGCCTTTAGCTGTCCCTGCTCTTAACTTGGTCAGCTAGGTAATCTCAGCTGTAAATGAAGCTCCTCAAGCACACTGACTTTCACAAGGCAGAGTCAGCTTTCGTCACACCTTGCAGCAGGGCAAGGCTGACCCATCAGAAACAGCAGTCCCTTCAACAGACACCAACCAGAAGCTTCAGATTTTGTTTTTCTGCTAGTCCTGGGTTTCACAGCTGTTACAGGGCCAGGCAGGAGTCTCTGTAAATGCTACTTACTGTTACGTCTCATTTATTTGCAAATGAAAGCCCACATGATAGTTACCCCTTCCGTCAGGAGGTAATGTCAATTCTTAAGCCTTTCCTTCACTTAGCCAAGACTTTTCCCTGTGTTTCTGCTTGACAGGTGGCATTTTTCTCTGAGGTAGGTCACTTTACAGCTCTGTTGGCTAACCTTGGTGAAAACCTTTTCCCAGAAAAGTTTCATCATGATTCACTAGTGTTATCCAGAGCACAGATTCTCCTGTTTAAGCAGCTCATGAATGCTGTCAGCAGGATGTTTGAACACCAAAAATTGCTGAGTGACAAGCCTGAGAAGGGCTGGTGGGATGCGTTAGCAGGGCAGAGGTTTCTCCTGTTATATTGAGGTTACAGATACTTTAGAATACCTGTTTTGGATATGCAGCTGTAGGTCTCCATAAAATGCCTTTTCTCCCAGCAAGATCATATTAAAAAGAAATATCAATCAGAATAACAGTGAAAAGGTTAAAGCTGTATTGCGGAGCAGGGTGTTGGAAGTAGCCTCAAGTGAACATCTGCATTTGTGTTCAGGTCCTGCAGTCTTCTGTTTTCTTTTCCACCTGTCTTCAGCTCCACAAGTGGAAGTGAGGTTGATGAGGTTCAGTGCAAACATCAGGGGCTTTGTTCCAGATATAGCTCTGTATGTAGGTGTGGAAAGGGCCAGGACGGAATTTGTTCTCTTCTGGTCTCTATAAACAGTCTGAAAATCTTGCAGCTGTTTGGGCGCAGACTGTAACATCTCATAAACCATCTGCAAATCTTTTTGTGCGGGTGAACGTGGAAGGTACAGAGAACAGGCTGTGTCTGCGAGTTGTGCTCGTTAAACCGTCTGATTCAAGCCAAAATCTGATGCAAACTGTTGTTTTTCCAGCTGTATACCAGTTTTGGTGAAAGTCAGTGGGTCGTTGGGTAGTCTTATGTTTGTATAGCGAAAACAAGTGCTTGACCATTAGTTTGCCTTGATCATGTACATTGTAAGAATGATCTTAACACTCTCTGGCTTCCTGTTAAAAGCACAGCCTACCAGGAAAACAGTAAGAAGTCCTTGGACTACAAGCCAGTAAATCAGTTTTCTGCAAAAGCTGAAAATCACGCAGCCTGAAATCTTAGAAACAGTAAAAACATTTGGGGGGCAGGGGGGATGGGATGGAAATGTCTCCACCACAGGATGGCTGTACCTGTTTCTTCGTAACACCTCCTCTGAGGACCACTGGAGGGAACTGTCACTGCTGGGGCTGTCTCTGCTCATTACTGTCACTCAACATATTTCTGCACCCTCTGGTCCAGACCATGGTGCATCTGCTTTGCATCCAAATACACTTTGCCAAGAAGCTTGCAGCAGCACGGGTCCCCATGTTTCTTCTTTGTACTCTTTTCTTGAAAAGAAAAGAGAGAAATTTCAGTTCCAGAGCACAGGCAAAACCAACCCACGGCAGCTCCTTCACTGGCACTCTCCAAAATATCTGCAGCAACTAGTTAGAAGCAGTTGCTCAGTTCGCTTTCTTCTGGGCAACACTCTTGCCCGTGTGCCAATCAGAGCCAGGCTCAGACACACAGCCTCACACGGCCTCACACAGCCCCCTGAACATGGCAGGGGGATGGGGAGCTTGTGCTCCCACCAAGAAACCTTTTTTGAAACTGCGTAACGTAATAATACGTGGTTCAGTTGCATGAGGGTTACCTACTGATTGCTTACAGTGAAGCAGGGGTGGGATTGGGGTGCCGGCCACTGCCCATCCAGGGCTGCGGGGCAGCTCCATCACCTCCAAGCTTTCATGGTGTGGTGCTAACACCCAGGCTTTCAGGGCCTGTCCAGGAGCAGGTTTTTTCACTTTCTAAAGTGCACCGTGACGTTTCAGCAAGCTTTTCAGCATAGTTTGTACTTTCTAAGAAGTGAGATGAAGCGAAGCCAGCCAGCAATGCTGCTTCCCTGCCCTGGGGACACCCGAATGCTGCTTATATGCAGAGGGAAAATCCCTGCAGGCTGGAAGAAGATGTAAAAACCCCATCAAATCACTCAAGAGAGGAGTGGGAAGTTGTTTTTTACAAGAACAACTCAGATGAGATCTCTTTTAGACTTCACCTGAAATTAAAGGAGGGCTGCTGGTTTTTTTATTGCTACTAGAAGCATTTTTCAGTCCGACCTAAAAATGACATGAAAATCCAACCTCAAAGTAGGTTTATTTAATGGCTTCAGTCTAAAGGAATCCCTGCATGAGGGGAGAGGTTATTCCTCAGTCAGCAGGCAGAACTGGAGCTGGGGAGGTAGATGGTGTTCCTGGCTCCTTAGGTATGAAGTAGGTGGGATTGCTCTTGGTAACAGCAGCCAAGAGTAAATATTTGAGTGAGGGAGCCATTTACATCAAAGTACGAGGCATGGTAGCTAACCCGCCATAAGCTGTGTCTGCACATCAGAAAATATCAAGCACAAGAGATTTGAGGTCCATCTTCCCATGAATGCCAGAGGGACATAACTGGTTTTTGATATGCAGAGATGATATAACTGCTTTTAATACAAAGCTTTGCAAATTTATAAAAAGATAAAGTGGTGACATGCTTGGAAAGCTAAGGGAAGGGGTCAGGAAAGGTCTTAACCTGGCTTACAATGAATGTGGAGTCACTAGAAAGACATAGGAAGATGTGGGGGACAAATTACCATGAACATATACTTCTACTACCCTCCAGGACTCCTGTTCTTGGCAGGCTCCGGCTGCCCCGTGCCCGTGTCTGTGATGTCCGGAGGTAGAGCAGCGACTCTTTCACGGGCACCCCCTTGCCGTGGGGAAGGAGCTTGCGTGCCCTTGTGAGGTCGAGAGCTGTGCTGGTGGTGGCATGTGCCTCCAGTGGGGTCTCCCAGGCCAGACAGGTCTCAACTGAAGGGTCAGACAAAGTGTGTCCACAGGCAGGATGGGCTCACCAGCCTTCGGGCAGCCATCCTAGGAGAAGGACAACTCTGACTCCAAACCCGGGCAGATGGAGCTCGTTTAGCCCTGTAAGGCATCCATCATCTCAGAGAAGGATACTCTAACCAAACCTACGACCCGAGGACTTCGCTGTCCCCGTCCAAGCTCGCTAGGCCCTGGCAGATGAACATCAGGTGTAAAGGGTGGAGCCAGTTCCGCGCATGCTGCGCCTCACCTAAAAAATCCACCGTGCAGGCCCAAGGGGTGCACTCATCGCTTGCAGTGAGCATGGGAAAAGCACTTCCCAGATCTTCGTTCATGAAGCCAAGCCGTGATGATGATGATACTTCTACTATGGACCTGGATACATTTTTTTTTCAGAGAAAGTCCAGGTTATGGAGAAATGACAGTGGACAGCTACAGACTTTGAGCAAGGAAAGGGCACTATGGCTGGCCATGGAGCAGGCAGTGACAGCCCTCCTCTCTGCCCTGGCCTTTGCCTAGGGAAAAGGGGTTGGAAGTGAAATGTCTGACTTAGTGCTCTTGGTGGCTTCTGGAGCATGTTTCCACCAGGAGCCATCCTCTTTCTATGGCAGTTTCAGCTATGCGAGGCAGAAGAGCCTTGACATCTTCACTGTCTGATGTGATGAGGTGAAGAGCTCTAACAACACGCATTTTGGCCAGCAAGCTTTCCTGAGCAATCTATCAACAGTGACTAAAACGGTGTCTTTCAGCTGGGTTGCATCAGTACCTTGCCTTTTTTTGGTTTTTTTTTTGGTGTATGTTTAGGGTTAGCTTGGGTTTTCTTTTGTTTTAGTTTCTCTTTAAGCAGGTGGGGGTGAAAGAAGATAGGACAGCGTGGGAAAAGAAGCTGCTCCTTGCCAGAACGGGACAAAAGAAAGATCATGAGTTACTCTGTCCAGCCTCAGCTTCTCACTTCTATAGGAGGATGAATTGATTTTAATTTCTGCCATGTGCTTTGCTGTGCGATGGCACCATGGTGACGCTGAAACACAGCTATATGCAGCTATATCATCTGATCAATCCAGCCGTGCTCAGGAAGCTACGCTCCACAAGGGATATCGGCTTACCCTCTGCAAGCTGAAGTATAGATTTGGATTCAGGGCATCACAAATTATTTCCATGGGAAGGAGAAATCTATGACAAGGTTGAAGTGCCACAGCACAACCTTGTTGTCTGGGGGGTTTTTTTGTTTGTTTTACGTGCTTCTTGTAAAACTCATCACCCAAAGACAAGCACTTGTACTCATCCAGAACAGCAGCCTCCAAAGTTAGATTTCCCCCTTCTGCACGGTTGCCCCACTTCCGCTGCTTTCATTACAGAAAGGGTTTGGCAACTCATTGCCAGGTGCTGCCTGCTCTGAAATACAGCAGGATGAGGGGTCCTCATCCTTGTCAAATTGAAAGAAATATAATTGTGATAGTGATCAGAGAATTAATTTAAAAGGCAACCATGCCCTGAAAGATTGCATCTTGCTCTGCAAGATAATTTCACGCAGTGTTACATACCACACGGGGAGGCTTTACCTCCGCACAGAGCAGTGCCTGGACACCCAGGAAGTCTTCCATGTACCTCTGTCACAGCCCCCGCCAAGCTGGCTGAGGCCGGGACTGCAGGGCTTGTGACTGCCCTGTACCAGTATTATTGGCCAAAGCGTGTATTGCAAATGAGCCAGTTGTCCAGAGGGATAGAAACATTTGAACAGGAGCAAGTGCATTTCCAGTTGGGGTCCTAAAAATAGTCTTGTCTTCACCAAGATAAATTAGTCCTCCTAATTATGAAATTATCAGAGTCGTAATATGTGGCAAATCCTGTATTTCCCCACCCCGTTTACTACACACCCAGTGTAATGCAAATATAGCTAGTGAGTGGGTTTAGTACAGTTTGGATGCATTTCAATCCTTATTTCAGTACATAGAGGGTAACGCAGAGCTTTGAGCACAAGTCGTACAGGAACCTTTTAGAGGGTATGATAAAATACAACGTCTGGCAGGGAATTAAACGTCTATCTGTCTCTGGGAAAGAACAGCGTGTGATGTCCTCATTTGAACCAGCAGCCCCTGAGACTTGGAGTGCTTGCTCATTAACACCAGTGCCACCAGCACTGGCTCACTTACCGTGGTGGTGCTTGATCTCATAAGCCAGTATCCTACCAAGCACAAAAGTATGTATTTAATGCTCAGCACATGAGGATTTTCATCAATTTAAGGACATGCTGAAGTGATTTGGTGGACTGGGATGAAAGTTGGTGGAAGGCATAAGAAATGCGTTAGTTTAATACACACTTTTAACAGGCATCTTGGCAATTAGGTATTATGGCTTGATACTACTTTTGGTAGTGGGTAGCTAATTTTAAAGCTTCACTCTGTTTTTCAGTTTCTTTTTTTTACATTGGGCCACATAAACAAAGAGAAGGTTTAAGTGGTTTTATTTCCTGTATAAAAATGCTGTAGTTGACCTTGCTTAATATAGAACTAATCATAAATTAGAGTGTTTGTATAGACATACTCTAGCGTCTATACCAGCTAAGACGGAAAAGCTCCAGGATAATACCTAGTCCTGATGAAAATAAATCAGCACCATTTTTCACATATAGTTTCACTTAAACAGGGAGAAAGCTGTGGAAAAAACAAGGCCCCAAGGCCATTACCCAAACACAGAGCAGACGAATTAGGGGTATCCCATGAGGCGATGCCCCGAAATAGAGGGGCTGGACTGCCATCATGCTTGCAGAGACACAGTCAGCCCTGCCACGCTTGGCTGCCCATGTCTCGCTGTGTTCAACTGTTTACATTTACATTTAAATTTACTTGCAAGTCTGATTTTTCCAGAGTTTCGGCATGCTTGGTTTAGATAATTGCTAAGGTCCTGTAATATGTTTTACTCAGAGTTTATTAATCTGCTCCCAGCTGTAATGCCATCTTAGCCTAGTTTTGCCTAAGGAATATGAAACATTCTCTTATTCGCAGAGCAACAGATGCACATAGCATCCTGAGGATGGCAAGCTTATCGAATGCCCAGTGCAATACTTTTCACTGATATTTCAAGAAACTCTTTGTCTTGCGTTTCTGTGAGAGGAGATGTTGCTTTCTGACCTCTGGATCACACTGGAGTTTTACCTTATTGAAAGTGTGGAGGAGCATGTCTTAGTTTTATTTTATCTTACTAAAGAAAGTAAGGTTGTCATATACACTACAGAACGCTTGGGTTTACCCCATTTTTTCCCTTTTGCAATCTGCAAGCGGCATTTCCTCTTTTGACCAAAATTGGTTTCGACTATACCTGGGAGACACAGTGTTGGAACCAGAGGAAACCTCAGGGTCCTTTTCCCCCCAGAGCAGAGATGGCGAGTGCCCGGCAATTCCTGCAGAGCCACAGGTACCTGCTAGCAGGTTCTCTTCCTAAAGCTTAGTAAGGATTTCAGGTCAGGTTTGCACTACTCATGATGCAAAAGAACTTCCTGACTTGCCATTTGGTCTTCCCACCCACTCACTTCTGAAAGCCTTTCTGGCTGCGAGTTCCACTGTGCTGCTATCAGCCTTCAAAAGTGAAAATTGTACCAACTATTCAACTGAAAATCAGGCCCATGCTTCCATTGTGTCAGATCTTTTTGAGGGAAATTTCAATTGCAAAGTGTGATTTCACAGCTGTAGGTTTGGCATTTATTCTTTTTCCTCTTTCTTTCCCTTTTGGTATCAGTTTCTTTTTCTGACATCTAACGCAGACACAGAAAAATGTCAAATTTTCTAAAATTTCTTTTTAGACTAAGCTAAATATGTGATGTGTCATACTAACCACAGTGGAGGTACAAGCCTCCACCTTCTTCCATGCGATGTTTTTCTGATAACTCAGAAACTGAGTTTTCTTTGGCTAAATTTCACTCCAGAGGTAGCCTGAGATTTCCCTGCACCTTAGAAGATACTGGGGGAATGTTTCATATAATGCTGGATGATATTTAATACAGACCAATGACTGGAAATAAGGAGCTGAAACTCTTGTGCTGAATCCAGCCATTCCTCCACAGACTGCAGCATGGGAACTGTTCACTGCAAAGTTAGCAAGTTCACCACCTTTTACTAAATCAGGCCTTTTGGTTTAAATTTTGCTTCTTCTCTCAGTTTTGCGATGATACGATTCCAAAAAGAAGTTCCTATTTCTTTTCTTCCCTCTATTCCATTTAGTGGGGCCTGTGCAAGGCACTGCGGCGGTGGGAGTGGTGGGGCAGCCCTGGCATTGAGCAATACCAGACATCTGGTGGGGGTGGGGGTGGGGTGGGATAAGAGGAGTGGCTGCCACAAACAGCTAACACAACACAGCAGCAATTTTAAAGAGAAAAGTCTTCATGGATTACATACCAAAATATTGCAGGTTGGTTGCTTTCTGCTGAACTCCTGGGTAATACACAGATTTCGCAGACCAAAGCAGATGCTTATTTCTCTGTGCTAGAACATCTCCTGCCTGCGAACAGAGCAAGTTGTACCATTATGATGCTCAAGATCTTGCATGACTGTTCATTGCACAGGGCTTAAGGGAAGAGATAAACACCCATGGGGTGCAGTTACCCCCTCCTGAAGCACGGAGAAAACGCATGCTTCTCCCTCAGATAGGTAAACCAGGCTTAGAACAGGTAAGTGCATCCTTAACACAGATCAGAGACCGCTGTGAGCCAAACTCCTGTCCTAGCACCATCCCAGTAAAGTCGAGGTGACATCTGATGTATGTATCATATATCATGTTCTGATGCATTTGGAGATTGCCTCACTGCTGCTAGAAAAAAATGAATCAATTCAGGTCTCAGCGTAGACTCACAAACTCTGGAGTCACGGCATGGCAAAGCATCCAGCAGGACACAGAGATCAGTTCTCCTCTGGCTCAGGTTTACACAGGGGACAGGCACTCTTAAATGAGTTGTCAAGAGGGAGCCAAACCCTGCTCCTCAACTCTGCGCTGGCCTCACCCCAGGGGACACTTGTCAGCAGACAGCCTGGAAATGGGTCTGTCTCTAGCGTGCTCCCTCTTGCTGCTGGTCCCCAAGGCCACATTGAGCATCCTGGACCAACATGTGGGCACGGCGTGCAGGACACCCGCCTCAGCTCGGCACGTGTGTAAATCACTGTCAGAGAAGGAAAGCAAGGGTGGCTAGCGGGAATTCTCCCCAGGATTGTAAGTCCTGTGTAATGAAACAGCATTTCATCCACAGCTCCTATGAAATGGTCAAAGTGTTGGTGAAGAAATGAGATAAAGTACATCTGGTTAAAACTCAGTATTTGGATTTATTTCTTTGAAAAGCTTGTGAATGGGGGGAAAAGAAATCTTTGTTTCAATTTGGTTTCTGGAGAAGC
>NW_010406264.1:58258-58757 GCF_000710305.1 Buceros rhinoceros silvestris | reverse complement strand
TCCAATGGCCACTTTCACCCAGCTTGGAAGGAAAGGGTGGAAGAAATTTGCAAGCAGAGAGAAGGACAGAGAAACGCTCAGTGTTGCCCTTCCCTTCCCTTCCCTTCCCTTCCCTTCCCTTCCCTTCCCTTCCCTTCCCTTCCCTTCCCCTCCCAAGTCTAGCCTTTGTAGATAAAATTTGCAAGACTCCCAAAGGCAGAGTTCAGTACACGGCTCCTGACTAACAGCAACACTTGTTTTCAGCTCCATTTTGTCACCTTAGAAGCCTTTTATCTCGGTTTTGTATCAGGTAGAAAAAGTAAAGATGGCTTGCTGTGCCCTTTGCAGTGCCTGTACGTGTGTGTGCAGGCTCACGTGTGAGCGTGTCTGCACCCTGCGTACCCTGGGAAGACACAGCCGGTCACCAGCCACCCTGCAGGCTGGGCTGCGGAGGGGTGCTCAGCGCAAGCCGCTCCGCTGAGAGCGGGGCTTTCTGAACCAGGCAAGGCGGGGCTGAGCT
>NW_010406264.1:57726-58115 GCF_000710305.1 Buceros rhinoceros silvestris | reverse complement strand
CTGAGCTACAGCCACGGGTCCTGCACTTTCCACCACCACCCCCACTCCTCCACTGCAAAACCAGATCTTTTCTAAGCACCTGCTTCCTCCTTGAAAGCAAGTAACACTCTTCAGAGAAAAACAGAAAACGGGGTGTGAAGGAAGAGCTTTTTAAAAAACCCCTCAGACGTAGGTTTGTCATTGCATGTGATAGGCTTTCTTCTTTGCACGGTCAGAATTACAGATGTGCAAAACATTTGCATGCACTGCCTCGCCGGGGGAGCTGTACCCCCATGGCCAGACAGGTAGCACAACAGCAGACAGCTCCGCAGCACCTTCCGTAGCAGCGAGGACCGGCGATGCACTTGCTCACGCTCAGCTACTGATGCTTGAGCGCTGCTCATGCCGGC
>NW_010406264.1:55963-57615 GCF_000710305.1 Buceros rhinoceros silvestris | reverse complement strand
CAGCATCAGTAATGCCTCTTCCAACCCACCCTTCATTCAAGCCCCCACGCACTGAGCACAGCACTGATTAGCTATAGCTATTTTTAGTCACTAGGTATGGTTCACGTGCAATGGGACCTTTAAGCAAAGGTCGGCCCCAGTTCAGGTTGGTGCCCGGAAAGTCACCACTGCTGCCATCACAGCCCTGCAGGCTGCACACCCACCCAGCTGCCTTTCACTCAGGAGCATCCACCAACAACCGGCAGCTCTCGTGCAACCGCTTGGCTCTATTTGGTGTCCCAGTGACGTGGTAAACTGGGTCTACTAAACCAGTATTTGTAGGTCTCAGCTGGGCTCCTGCAGAGGTGGAAGCAGTTACATGTGCCCAGGGAGCGCCACTGAAGATTCTCACTTGCTAATGCATGCATCCAGGTAACTGTGATTTAACGGGTGCCTAAACCAAGTGCATGGTTTGGGAAATCTGAGAACATGCGGCATGTCTTCACTTGTGATGAAATCAGAATGCTTATTTTATGTTTAAATTATCAGACAATTGCTCTGAAGCAGCTGAAGAGCAGTACTTTTTCACACAACATGTAGCTGGATGGAGAAACTCATTGTCAGGGAATATTGGACTGACTAAAGGCCTGCACCAGGTCAAGAAGGAATCGGACACATTCGTGCAAGGCACGTCCATTGGGACTATTAAATACAGCCATTCAGATGCAATCCCCAGCTCACAAACTCTCCAAAATATGAACTAGTAAACACTGGATTTACCAAGGAAAAATTCACTGCAATAATCTTGTCCAAAATACTTGTCCAAAATCCTGGAGACAGGATACTGGTCCGGTCAGGCCAGTAATCTGACGCACATCCCCGTCCTCCTGTTGTGAGAACTACAATGTGGCTGTAATAATCAACCAGCTGGAAACAGCCCAAATCCAAAAAACAGCGCCTCAGCATTGAACACTATTTATTCAGTCAGTGGAAGCAAGGAGAAAAGGATTTTTATTCTGAGCAGAGCAGAAACACCTACCAGCGATACACAAAAACATATTGAGAGTGCAGTTCCTATGGAAGATATGGTTGGACTTCCACGAAACTGCTGCCCAGAGTCATAATGAAAATGGAACTGAACCCAGTGCTCTTGGGCAGTCTGCCCATCTGATAGTAAATGCACCCATGAGTGAAGGAGACACACAGTTTAGCAGGATTTTAAATACAAATGGGGCCAGAGAGGAATGATCTTTAATTTAAAACAAAACTTATAAATTATTTATAGATTGTTTTATTTGTATGTATGAAGGTAGCCAGCTTGGAAACAAGGGGGTCAGGCTCTGAAAGCAGTGTAAGGTGTGGGGTTCCTGCTGGAGAAAGCATCAAGTGTGAGTTTCCAGGGCGGCACTGCAGCTGCTGGTATTTTTTGATGTGTAAGGAGACTGTATACAGAGTGTCAGGTGAAGAACAGACTGACTGACTGACTGACTGACTGACCCAACTTTGTGAAAGGTGCTGCTGCTTGTAAAAGATCTTCAAACCAAACTGAAGACCAGAGGACACTCTTAAGAGTAAGGTCCTCACCGGCTTAGTCTGTGCCAAAAATCCAAAATAACTGCCCTTAGCCAACAGAGATAAATATTACTATGCTGATAAAATTCTGGGCATAACAT
>NW_010406264.1:23467-55514 GCF_000710305.1 Buceros rhinoceros silvestris | reverse complement strand
TTGTCTTGCCTTTCCAGGAAAGAGTTTCTCTGATCTTTTCAAACCAAGATAGAGCATTCAGAAAGCGGAGTCAAGTTTGGGCCCAACACAGCTGGTTTGCTGCAGGGAGAGGTGTCTGGGCAAAATGCAACTGGCTTGAGAGCTGTGGTGGTTCCCACTGGCCTGAACCCTCAGGAGGTCCGGGTATGGCCATGTAGACCTCATGCTGACGCAGAGGTACCCCAGGCAGCAGCAACCAAGCTGGCGTGGGTAGCAGTGCTGGAGGGTAGCATTGCTAACTAGCACTGTCCTAATGAGGAGCTTTAGGGATATACCACGAGAGCTGTTGTAGCTCTAAGGGACAAGTCACGTTCTCCTCCAGATCAACCATAGCCATTGGAAAAAGGAGTGGAGGTGCTGGGCAGGATGTCCTTCCCCAAAACCCATTGCAGCTCTTCTCCAGAGACCCTCATCCCTGCTTTCGTCTGTCCTTGGTCTCCTGCAGTGTTCAGGTCCAATTCTGGGCTTCAGAGCCCAACCCCGTCCCTGACGGCCTTCCCGCCCTTCCACTGGAGGCAGATAGCTCAGGGCTATCACCTTGCTTTTCCTCACACCGCTCTGCAAAACTGAAGCCTATCTTCATAACAACTTCCTTGAAGTCAGCACATGAAGAAGCATTCAAAGGATGACAAAAATAAACCAGGCAGCTGCACCCCCGCTGAGCCCGGGCTCTCCTTTGTAAGGCAATCCAGTGGCCCAGCACCACGCGTCATTTAGCACAGGCAAAAAAAAAAAAATACGACTCTTCTTCAGAGGGTGCCAGCCACTGCCACTGACGGACAGCATGCATCTGGCTGTGGTATTGGCTCCTGGCAGGGCGCTGGGGCTGTTCGTGCTGCTGCCGAGGGAAGGGAAGTCACTGCACATCCTGTTGGCTTTACCTGAAGTGACCTAGCTGGGGTGTTGTTTTAGCTTGGCAGGTCTGTGGTGTTTACGTGCACAGGGAGCGAGAGGGGTAATGACCTAATGAAGCAGCCACAGATACGGCAGTCCTGCGGCTGAATGTCCTCCGTCCCCTGGAGTAGTGAGAAGCTGCTTACACAAGGAGATCGAGTTGGTTAAGTAAAGCATCTAAATAAAAATATCATCCCTCTGACCTGCTGGGCAGACGCTCCTTTAGCTAATTCTCTTTTTTTCCCTTTGATCAAGGCTATGTTACCTCAAATTAGCATTTGCTGCAGACAGAGTGGAGCAGTGGAATGGGGTAATTTGTTCCCGCAGCAAAGCCCGCAGTGAACTTGATTTGCTTAGTATCATCTGTCTGCTCTTTGAAAGACCTTATTCAGATGGAAACTTAAGAGATTTAAGTAAAACTATTTAGAACTGAGCTAACCAGATCTCTGAATAAATGTGGATTTGCCATAAATGTAATTCCTTGTTATCTATTATACTCCCCTGGTTTTGCTTCTCTTCCATCCATCTGGAAGCTGGAACTCTCTGAAAAGCATAATACAAACAGGCTCTGATGAGGATACCTTCAGCAGAGGTGGCCACACAGCTGTGAGAAGGAAGACGTGCTATTAAAGTGTCTTGAACGGCCCAGCACACTTTCTCCGGTTGCCGTGCTGGCTGGGAGCACCGTGCTGCTGCTCTCCAGCTGCGGCAGGAGCTGGCTGGGATCCTCAGCTGCACCCCAGTCTCCAAGGAAGGACGCGCTCAGCCCAGCATAGGGCCCATGGGTGCCCGGGCAGCCTCATCAGGAGGGTGGAGGGGGCTGGGCATGGCACAGCAGGTTGATCTTTAGGTAACTCATCCTAAACTGGTATTTTGGGTGTTTTCCAGGAAGTTTGCACTGATATTTGATTCGTTTTAGAAGAGGCATTTGGAATGTTCATGAAGAAGGCCTGTATCAGCTTTGCTCATGCTCGTTTGTATTTTCTGCGTAAATCTCATTCCGCCGACCAAAGAAAAAATGCTCATGAATTCTCTCTGTAGTACCAAGACACTTGTGTCTCCAAACAGCAGTCACCAGAGACATAGGAATATTCTCCCAAAATGCACCATGCCACGGCACTGTAAGGCCTTCCAGCAAAACAGGAATCATCTCATTTTCTCCAGCAAAGTTCGGCAAACGCAAAAGGAAGCTGCAAAATGCGCACATACAAGGATGAGTCACGCTGTGTGTATTGGGGCAGCGGACACTGCCAGGGAAACAGGCTTTAGGGAAAGGCGTCTTGAACCGCATTGTCTGCAGGTCCCTCTGCCCTCATGCCAGTGGTGACGTGTCTGTGCGGAGCAAGGTATCGCAGCCCCCTATGGGAAGGTGCCGCAGGGGCTGCACGGGGGCATGTGTACTCCTGCTGGCACCACGTTGATTAAGTCGTGCCCCTACATTGTGTCCAGAGGAGCGAGGCAGTGTTTTGGGGCAGGAGAAAGCCCCACACTGCTGACTTGTGGCTGCTCCGTGCTGTGTTTTATTTATTTAATCCATGTGAATTGGTTTATCCTTTTCCATCACATGGCTGGCTGCTGGACAAAAGGCTTCGGCAGCGCAATGGGCAATGCTGGTCTCTGCCCCAGGGATGGGACAGTGTCGTTGTGTTCCCTACAGATGCCCAGAGCACTGCTGGAGGCTAATTATAAGAAGGTGAAAGCACCAAGCCATAAAATTCCTCTGTCAGTAACTGGAGAAAATCGGGAGCTGGGGCGGCGGGGGTCAGTGGGGCCATGAAAACTGATGGGGGAGCATGCAAGGGAAGGTGACCAGGGGTGAGGGATAAAGGAGGATCAGCCTGAAAGGGGTATGAAGCAGGCTGCAGCGGCTGGAGTCACACCATGTGAGTGTGAAATGGTTAAATACTGGCCAAAGAAAGCAAGAGAGGAGGGAGGCAAAACGGAAATCTAAAACAAATTTGGGAGGAGCCAGGCGGCGGAAGGTGAACACTTCTACCTCCTGCGAACTGGGCACAGCCTGCCCTGGGCTGCCACAAGCACTAAATGGATTTTAACAGCCATTAGCTCTCAGGGGCTTGCACCGGAAATAAACCTGCACCCCTATTTACGTGTCTGTATTTTCTTGCCCTGAAGAGAACTGCACTCAGAAAGGTATCCCCGCTGCTGCAACCCATAGACCTGCACCTTGTCACATGTGACAGGAACAAAAAATGGCCTTTAAAATATTACAGTGAGTCAGGTCGCATTTTTTTTTTTTAGTTCTTTGAAAAAAGGAAAAGAAAAAAACCCCAAATTTGCCTAAGAGTAAAAATACTACTGAAAACTGAAACTTGACAACATTGACTGCGAGAGATAACATCTTTAAACAGGCACATGCAAAATCAAGTGCCACAGCACATGTCCTCGGCACGCCTCCATTTTTCTGCTGCTCCCCCATCTTTCAGGGCAGAAACCGAGAGGGGTTAATAACAGCAGCACCCCAGCAAATCCCCAGCCTGCTGCCAGGGTTCAATCCCTTAAAAGATCACCTTCTCCCAAGAAACCATCTGGAAAAACATACATGAAGGTACTAAGTTTAAAGGGCAGAATGAGGTGTCTGAATCAGCTGAGAAATCATATACATCAAACGAGGGGAGGGAATGAAGGCAGCACTGTCAGGTATTCTCCAGAGAGGAGCTGCAGCACTAGGGTCTGAAAGAGGTAATCCTTACGAAATTAACATAAACCCAGTAACTCGTTCCGGTTCCTCTCCACTATCCTCACACCAGCATTAGCCCGTATAAAACAAGGAGTCATTTCCACTGATGTTTCACCTTCTGATGCCAGTCCAAAATCAGCTCTGAACAAAAATTAATCAAGAAAGCTGGGCACTGCTGGGAACTGCAGCTGCAGGAAGCTCGACAGCACACCTTTTAGCTGATGATGAATTATTTAGTCTACAGACATGTTACCAGAGAGCAGAACTGGCCCAAAGGAGGTACCTAATCATCAGTTACTCAAAACAAAATAACACACTGAACTTGGATGGGGCTTCCTCTGCCTTTGCTGATGTATTGAAAGCTGCTGCACACTGAGAGAAGTTCATTCAAGGAGCTGTAATGTCCAGCAGCTGGATTTCATGCATCCCAAGCCTTACCGCAACTGCCTTCACCTCCTCAGAAAGCCCGGGATCCTGGACAAGGCACCATCTGTGGCAGTAGTTGCTGTTGGCCCTTGTGGTTTCCTTCCTTCCCATCACTATTTTCATTGTTGTTGACAGAAAAACCCTGCACCTGCTGCTCATACCGCAGAGGAGGAAACCCTCCTCCCAGCACTGGCTGAAAAGCTCATTGGGCTGTTTCTTCTGCCACAGCACTGGCAGGGAGGCAGCACAGCCTCCCTGGCAAGTGAAACTCCTGCACACATGCGAGTACCCACCACCAGCCCCTCTCGTGAGCTCCATTCAGGAAAAGCAATCAACAGACAGACAGACAGAACAACTAACAAGAGGCAGGGGGGACCAAGCTAACCCAGCCCGTCACCTGCGTTGCCAAGCGGGATGCTGCTCTAAGGGGTGCAGGGGCAGGGCGCGCTTCCCCCAGGCATCTGAGGATTCCGCCTGCTGGCCCTCGTCCACACCCTTTGATTCCACCATTGCACAGCCCCATGCCAAGACCACCAAGCTCCCCTGGCAGGCTGCTGACCCCAGCCAGCAACAGAGGGAGAGGTCGATGCAACGGGCATGTGGCCAGCACTCATCCTCCCGTTTTTGGGGAAGTCATAACTGCCAGCAGGGTGGGAGAGAAAAAAAGAGAGAGACACACACTCCCTGGGTGAGAAGGGAACAATATAGAGGTGTAGCCCATTTCTGCTGGCTCAGGCAGAAGGCCTGCAGCAAACCCGGTGACTCCAAGGAGCCCTGAGAAAACCCGGTGTGGAGAGGCACGGGCACTTCTCACACTCCCTGCAGATGCTCCTTTCCCCCATTTATACAAGCACAGGGCAAACGTATTTTGCGGTCCTGTGGCAAAGAGGCGTGCAGTTTACAAACAGCTACTGCCTCCCCAGAACAAGGTGCAAGCGCATCAGGTGGTAAAGCAAGCTTCACCGCCTGCCCCGAGGCATGCAGGTGAGGGAGGGAGGGGGACAGCTGCCAGCTGGAGAAAAGAAAAAGGGCAGGCCTGGTCCTGGGGAATTTTGAGCTGACTCACCTACTGTCATTTTGAACGGGATTTGAGTATTTTGCGTGCGAGGATCTTGATGGGCTCCAGAAGGATGTCAGAAGTGTCAGCCCCAGACACCAGCAGGAACCAGGGTTGTAACATGCTGTGACTCATAAGCGCCCCTGGATAAATTAATGCTTGGGGCCATTATTTATCTCCCTCATTTTTTCCATTATTTCAGTCGAGTTACAGAAAGGGTGACTCTGCGCTCACAGGAGTCCTCCAGCAGCTCTCTTGGCCCCTTCCAAACAGCCCCCCCAAATTAATTTACATTCATTTATTAACTCCCCTGCAAAAAATGGACATGCCCGGCCTTAGCTTTCCTGGGCAAGAGAACAGATCCCCTCCAAACAGATGTAACCTGGCTTCCCTTAACTCCTTTGTCTGTAAATTCATCTCCTACATATATATATATATTCCCCCTATGGAAACACGATCTACCTTGAGGCACCATCCGCTCAGTAAACTCATAAAAGTACCCTCAGGCATATGTCAGACTTGCACCTTTTACATTCCCAAGACTCTGTACTTGACCGCATTTTTTCTCAGGTACTACAGAAACAGTTATGCTTTGGTGCCTTCTCTGAGCGAGGGGAGGCAGACTTCAGTCGATTTTGAAAAACAGATGAAACACAAGCCCAGGCGATCAATGTCAGCAGCAGCCAAGGGCAAAGGCACCCATAGTAAAAGTAGGGGTGATGATCCTTGTGGTAACTCTGCAAATACAGGAGGAGCCTATGGTCTATAATCTCCTCTGCAGTAAATACCGCCACTCCTTGCTTCTTCTCTGACTTCAAAGCAGCTCTTTCTGCATCTGCAGCATCTCACCCAGCCAGGTCCCTAGCTGATACCACAGGGAACCTTCAGCTCCACCAACAAAACCTCTCAGTTCCCAAGGATCTGAGACACATGTCATCATGCAAAACTCCGTCAGCTTGTGCCCCCTATTTCATACCTTGAAACCACGGAGCAGGGGCCCAGAGAGGCAGCAGATGAAATAAGGCTCTGAGCAACCTGACCTACCTGTGAATTTTTGGAGCAGGGGTTGGGCCAGGTGCTCTAGAACTCTGCAGCAGGATGTGTCCTACTGATGAAAAGACCCTGCAAGTTTGAGAAAACAGGTGCCCGGCTGGAAAGACAGCTCTCACTAGGTCCTTGCTGAGGGAAAGGCTGCTGTGCATGTTAACGCTTCACTAAAAAGTTCATAGAGACTGGGTGGTGGGAGAGAGGGAGGCTGTGTGAGTGCCCTAACTAACAGGGGCAGCCCAGGAAAACAGCGCCACCCCAGGAAACACCTCTGAACACAGCCCAGATATCAAGCAAATCCATCTTGTCCAGTTCTGCTTCTACCTAGATGACCCTTCTTCCTCCTGAGCCCGGTGGACAGCCCTTTCAAGGGCGCCACACTTTGTCAGGGGCCTTGGTATCACAGCTCCTTGCTAGCTGAGCTCCCCCAAAGGGGACTGCTTGAGCTCTCACAGCATGGGCAGCGCCCTGGCCACAAGCCGTGTGGGTGCTGCACAGGGAGAGCCTGGCCCTTACATCCCTCCCAAGCTCGGGGAGATTTCTGCAGGCTCACCTGCTGACCACACCACAAAGTTGCACAGTGAGATTAACGGTATTACTCGTAGTGCTAGTGGACAGGCACCTGGTTTCCGGTGTTTCAGATCCGAACTGGCAGTTGCACTATTAAAGGCTGGATGGTTTTGTATGACTTTCGTAGTTTTGCAAACAAACGTAATCAAATGCTGCATTTCAGAACAAACATTTGATGTCCCAGCCTGAAGAAATCCTTCTTTGCATTTACATCACCCCATGGCTGGCTAACTGCTTTTGGTCTGACCAAGTTGCAGAGGCGTCACCGCCTTTGCGTGGTGGATGTTCTCTTTGATGGAACAGTGTTATGGATACGTACTGTAACTCCCATGCTTGGATACCTCTTGGAAGAGCTTCAAACACGTAAGCCCTGGGAAGAGGGGAATTTACCAAGTATGCATGCTGTTCCAGAGGCACACGTGTGCGTGTCTCCTATTGCGCAGCTACCAGAGCAAGGTGAGGGCTTCTGGGTTTGCAGGTCAGCTGCCATCCTCCAGAACCACAGGTTAAACTGGAGGTGTCTGCCTGTCGCTGTGGACTACTCCTAAGTTTCAGATGGCTGATGCTAAGAGTTGCAAATCCTTCTCCTGGCAAGTGACAGTTTACTTTGCCAACAAGCATTTGTATACCTAGAAACACTTGAGCAGCCCTTGGGCAACTGTCACCTTACCAGAGTGACCAGCAGGGCTTGCTGAAGGCAAGCTCTCGCTCAAAGTCACACAGGACACACAAAAAAGGCAGCTCGCCCCTGAGTGAGCCTCAGGGACTGAGAAAGTTGAAATGTTTCAACATAAAGGGCAAACGTGTTCCTCTCTCTCAGATGGACACACAAGGCTGAGGCCAGGGACCACTTGTGCAAGAAGGTCAGACACAAAAAGGGGCTTTGCAGGAAGGTACAAGGCTTCCAAGATGCTTTCTCAGTGCTGTGGGTAAGGAGCACAGACCTCAGACTGCTGCTACAAATGAGCAAAGCCCACTGCCTCTGGCAGAGTATAATGCATGGGACACGGCACTTGCCTGGCGGCCTGCAGAGATATGCCAATATTTAACACCACCAGTCTGACCGGTGAGGAGAGAGCAGGTCATTGCAGGGGTAAACAGCAGCCTTGTTTTCAGAAAAGCAAAAGCTTTGATCCAGCTCTGTTTACTTGGGAAGATGCTTCTCAGCCCCCACCCAACCCTACTTTTGGGCTTTCTCTCAGTCTTAACGCTAAACCCAGGCTGCACCAGAGGCAAGAGCCTCTCTGTCCACAGACTAAATACTCCTCGGAGGAAAAGAGGAGTGCCAGCACTTAGTCTACATAGTCCACACAACTGAGTGTTTGCTTTCCCGCAGCCCTAACCCTCACCCTAGGCTCAGCCTCAGCTCTGGAACTGCAGCTCTGGGCTTTCTCTTCTACCTAACCCAACTCTTCCTTCCCCCAAATAAATATTCATCAGGAAATGACTCTTCTCCCAACTTCAAGTCTCCCCAGACAGCCCCTTTCCACCTGCAGCTCCCAGCCCCAACCACAACACTACCCTGAGGGCCAGTCACAGGGCAGGGAACTTGCCGTATTAAGAAAGGCTGGAAGAAAGGGATTCAAGAAGCCTAGAAGGGAATTTCCTTACTGGAAGTATTCAAGACTTGGTTTGACAGGGCCTTGGATAACCTATTCTAAGATCCTGCTTCCAACAGAAAGCTGGTCCCACTGTGCCCCAGGGGTCCCTTCTTGCCCTGACTCATCTGTGACACCATGAGGTCCTTCCCTAACAAACAAGGGCCTGTCATCTAAGAGGGGCTAGGAGATGTTACACAGCAACTTTCAAACTGTAGCTGGGAAGTTCAGAAAAACTTGCAAAAAACAAAGCAGACTGTGTTAACAAAAATAATCTCAAGTGAACCCGAAATTAAAAAAAAAACCCAACCTGCCATGGGCCTCATAACCCTGCTGGCAAAGGATGGGGATGCTGGAGACTCACTGCAACACCCCTGCACACATACACAGGTAGACACAACCTCCTCGAGGAAGACCAAACCTGTGGCCTCTGGATCCAGAGTGTCACCAGAAGGGTAAATGAACATCCAAAGGAAAGCGACTAGAGACCAAGAAGTTTACATATGATGATTTTAACTCTTACGAGTTTTCAGCCTCATTTCAAATACTGCTCAGGGGGTCCTCCTCCTAACCCTAGGCAAAGCTCTAACCTCGTCTTCCCAGGCCACCAGGCAGTGGGTTGGTAACATAAAAATGCATCTTTCACATAGACTTGTGATGAAATTTGGAATCGTGGCATCAAGTTAAGAACATCGCAAAATCCTGCTGTTTGCTTTCCCCTTCCAAGAGCTAGTTAGCACATCCCTGACGATACAGCCATTTTTGTGCACGTTACTGCTCATCAGCCCAATACACATGGCCCTCGGCTCAGCTATCCGTCAGGCCGGTATCAGAAAGGGAAGCACACTCTGTGCCCACATATCTGACACACCTCAATCACTCTGTGCAACCTCCAACAGCTTGAAAAGCCACAAGAGGGTAAGTGCTCTCTACTTCTGCCCATGCCAGTGACAGCCCAAAGCGTATGCACTTCACAGAGTCTACAGCACAGCCGACAGTCCACTACCACCAACAGAAATCTGCAAGCCACTGCGCACCCTGAATTAGATACTCAACAGCTTCCCTCAAAGACCCAGAGAAATCAGAACTTGCCATCACATGGCAGATGTTGAAAGCCTTGGGCAACGTTTACTGGATTTCTGATTCCTTCCACTAATGAGGAGTTACTACTTGAAACTCAGTAAAAAGACATTTTTCTGGATGAGGAAACTGGTAGCAAGCTGAACAGAGACCTATGAGGAACAGGGCAAGTGCAGCTGAGCCTGCATTGGGCAGGGGATGGACTTTAACAGATCTCTTCCATCAAGCGACTTCCTCAAAGCCCAACCTCAAGATAACAGCAGAAGAGGTGCCCCAACTCCCAACCTCTGCATCTGACGTGAAACTTGAGTACGCCGCCTTTTAAACCCTAGTTCCTCCTTCCACCTCGCACTGCCTCAAGCACAGTACTGTTAGATAGGCGCTCCAGAAATCGTAAAGGCGGCTCACGCTAATTGCTCAGTCCAGGAGGTCACATTTACCTATCATACCCATGCCATCTGGGGCTTCTAACAGATTAAAAAAGAGAGACAAACAAGCGGATTATTAAAAATTTAACTATATACCATATTTATTATCAATCCACAGGATAATCTGATTGCTACATGAGCTCATAAAAGCTATTTCACCTTTACAAAATTAAAAAAAAATGTGCCACAAGGATGTAATAACTGCTGATAACCAAGGACTGAATCTTAAAATTATAAATTTGCTGTAGAAAAGATTAAAAAAAATTATATTCACTTTAGAATTTTACTTTGAATAAAATATTCCCCTGTATAAAAAATAAAAAAGCTTGCTCTGGTTAGAATTAGAGTATTTTTCTTCTTCTTTTTTTTAAATCTGGGAATTTGCATAATATCTCTGTAATAGGTTTCTTTTTTTTTTTTCCTATTGTACCACGCGGCATTCAAGCATAGCAGATTAGAAACAAACATGAGAAAAGCAGTCTTAAAATGTATGAAATCCACATGGGAAGCTTTAACTTCCTTTCCTTTCCTCTATTCTTTAAAGCCACTTTAGCAAGAATAGCCTTGGAAAAGAATACAGGTGGGGAGGGACCTTCAATGTGCCATTAAGTAGAGCAAGGTGATAAAAGGCCTTTCGTAAGTGCTTTCTTAATAAGGTGCAGAAGCAGACTGCAACGTTGCTAGTACTGCACTATGTACAATATTCACAATAGATTTTTCTTTATTTAAAAATATTCCAGATAGTTCACATTTTCTCTTCCATTCTGAGGCTTTCAGTTCCATCACAGCCTTGACAGCGAGAAGCGCAGCAGCACCACTTCCCTTGTGGTCAGTTGGTCCTCTTATGAAACACACTGGAACCTGCGAGTGGGCCAAAGGTCTTGAGTTGTTTGCCTACAGAGCAACCTTGGAAATCCGCCTGGGTTCAGGTGTACATACTGACGGCTGGAGTCCTGAGTTAAAAATACTCCGGCACTGGAGTTGGACACAGCAATGTTTTATATTGCCAAGGCTTTACCTTAGATTTGTCTCATGTGCGTCAAGGGACGAACCTCTCCTAGTGAAACGTAAAATACAAAACCAAACAAAACAAAGCTAAAAACCACACCATCAAAGGCTTAGCAGCTCTTGACTCTCGACTGGGTGATGTCTGACGTTTTCTTGATGACGCTGGCCCGTGTCTCGCGGTCTGGCCGGCTGCTGCTTGTTGAGGCTGTGGACACTACTTGTGGCAGAGGGATGTCTGGGAAAGGGGGCCAAGAGCTGTTGTAAGGCAGTGGGCAGCTTTCTTCTTTGATGGTGACTTGGAGGTCAGGCTTGTTGGCTACAAAAGTTGCCATGCTGGGAAGCATATGAGAAGTGTTCCTCATTCCCAGATTGCTGAGATACTGTTTGCCTTCAATGTTTTTCTTCTGCCAATGAAGTCGCCCCTAGAAAAGGGCGAAAAAAAGGAGGGAAGACTGTATAAGCAAATGCAACTTTGCAAAGCACTCCAAGTAACAGGACGAAGACAGAAACACCCACGAATTGCACAGGAATTACCCCGTCTCTAAAAGCCTGAGCCTCTAGCCACTAGCACTGAATGTCTGTCCTCTCGGCCACTTCTCTCTTTCTGAAGTTGTGTACCTAAACCTTGGTGGTTCTCCAGCACTCAAGAGGCTCTGCCTCTTCACCAGTATAGTGATAAGGCCTTATCACCAGTATGGCAGAGGCAAAAATGGTTACGGACGACCAAACACTCAGAGCTCTAAATGGAAGCATGTCCTCTGATACCAGAAAGAGCATCCTCCTGCCAACAGGCAGGCACAGAGTGCCAGGACCTCTCAAACAGCACCATCTAAACTGTCAACACAGCTGAGGCTGCTCGGAAAATCACTGTTACTTGATGGTGTGTCCTCCACCACAGGGAGCAGGTTCGCCAAGGGAAGATTAAAGTCCTTTCCCCATCACACGTGCTGCCACGGTATGTTCTACCAAAGGAGGTTTGGGGAGTCATTACTGGCGGTCCACATATGTGCTCCACCCTAAACAAGGCAAAGAAGCAAACCCAAGAGGATTAGCTGTGCCATTATACAGCTGCACAACCTGCAGTCCTCCAAGAAGGAGGATTCAGAGGGCTTTCTGGAGAGCACAGCAGGAGAGAGATTTGCCAGAGGCCTTCTGCAAAAATGCAGCTGGAGCACAGGGCATCTAAGTGTCTTCAGTGAGCTTCCCCTGGCCTCTAAGTAGTCATGGAAATCAGTAGGTCTGGTCCTTCATGGTAGTCCCAAATGAAAAGGTGAGTGCTGGTTTGGCATAGGCTGCAGCTCAGGAAATGTTCATGGGGTGGGTATTTTCTCCACGGATTCCTTTCACCCAGCAATATCCAACTGACTGCTTAGGAAAGCTTTTTGCCTCAAACATTCAAGTTGCATTTCTGTCATACGTGTAGGCGGTTCCTCCACTTGTAAGAGTTTAGGTGCCATTTAAGGAAAACAAAGTGAGCATACTTTTAACCAAGATAAAATACCCACTACCCTGCAATGTCAGTGCTTCATAGTAATAAACTAGCTGGCAATGTTGATGGCTCTCCAGAACATCTCATCACACAAATTAATCTCCTTGTAGTTTGAATAGATGAGGAGGAAAGAACTTGTAGAGATACACATTCTACAACAATCATCCAAATGCTGGCCTCCCTTGAACCTTCCTGGGTTTTTTTTCTCCCCCAGCTATTCTTAAAATGAATACTCCACTGGTAGACAGATATGCAAACAGAGAAGGGGGAAGAATACTTCAGGATGTTATTCTTGAGACCTTCCTCCAAAGTGCTAAAATTCCAGAAAACACTTACCTCTGCATTTTCTTCATCGCTTGGAACGCTGTCGGTCGTTTCACTTTCTGTCAAACAAAACAGAAACAAAAATGAAACACGTGCTATTCTATCTACAGTAGCAAAATAGAGCTCAAGAGGCCTGAACCACTTCCCAGAAGTGGAAGTAAACAGAGTCAAGCCAGACAACCAGGAAACAATGGAGAAGCATGGACCCCCTGCCGCAGTAATAGCAATCCAAGGGCTAGACAGCATGGCCACACTGAACAACTGGGGTAAATTCACACGGTTATCACAGTTAACATATCCTGGAAAAGACAACAAACCAAGAGGGAAGAAGTAGATACATGCTTTCTGGGCAGAGGGAAGAGCCTTCCACAAGCAGGAGATGCCCCCTCTCCCTCCCCCTCTCTTGGCAGCTCCAGAGCAAAGTTCCATCCAAATGCTTATTTTTATCTCCCTGCAAAACCAGCAACAACTCCACCCCAGAGGAGATAAGTGTGTTTTTGTTTCACGAACTGTTATCTCAGCCTGCTGCCTCAAGGGCTTGCTGTCACTTCTGGCGCTCTATTACTGTTGTTATACTTTTCTCTCATTTCACCTTTGCCACTCGTGCCCAGCCCCCCCAGCCTATTTCTCAGCCTTTCACCCACCACTCACAAGTGGAAATGCTACTATCTGCATCCCCATCACCTATGCCCACCACATACGGCTTCCCTCACCCTCGTGAATCAACCAGAGGCCAAGCACAGGGGTGCAGCAGGATGGCCATCCTCCTTCAGCTGCATCCCTCCCTTGCAGAAGAGACTCAAATCCAGGAATTTTGATTGTATTTTCAAGCTCACATGTGTCTCAACACAGGTCTGAAAGTCAGGCTCCTGGCCCTTGGGATGGTTGAGAGTCATTGCTGTGCCTCAGATACATCTGAGACAGGGCACAAAACCTCTCTTCTCAGGATGAGTCTGCAGCAATAGCTGCTGCCTTCAGCTCATATTTTGAACCACCGTGTCATGTTTCCAGCAGGGATAACCCTAGGCAACTATCAGACTACCAACAGCATTTGGAAGAGGTCTTTCTGCAACCTCTCCACCAGGGCTGAGCAGATAGGGCTCACCCATGCCCTAAGCCAACAGGAACACAGAAATTACAAGGTTGAAGGAACAACATGATGAGCTATTGTAGCACGCCAGGGAGCTCTGAAGTCCCAGTTCCCACTCTCAGCTTTGTGTTACACATTTTAGTCCATACAGACTGTACTGCATAGTACATAAATACTGCAACCATAAACCACGATCCTGCCTTTCCAGAGAGCAACCTCATGGTCTGCACTGGACATAACATGAGGCCTAAGGGTGCATGGGCCTTGTGGATCGGGTCCCCAAGCATCTTCGGAGAGACTGGCAGCACCTTGCCCTTCTCTCGAGGCTTGGCTAAGCGTTAGATTTAGGCATAGGGTTGTAAACCAATGGTCTGAATTGCTCTTTCTGACCCCAGGATCTAAAATGCACCCAAAGTCCTTCAGAAGCATGGAAGCAGGCAGCCCAGCTACTACGGACTAGGACTTCCAAAGCCACCACCTCCCCTACGTCAGTCTCCACTGCAGAGTGTGGTAAGCAGATGAGCAGTCCAAAACATTAAATCTAACCGTGAAGCACTGTGAAGTTAACACTCTGCAGGGCTCCTCATTCACTGGCCCAGGTAAACAGCGATGTGCCAATGGGATTAAACTGGCTAATTAAGACATACTGGGGGGAACAGAGACAGAGGTTAATCTGTGCAAAGGATAAATGGTCCTGGAGATAAGAGTCAAAAGGAAGAAACCACACAGAGACAACAAACAGATATTCCTTGGCATGAAGAAACATGTGGCAGCAAAAAAAGAGTGATGCAGCTGAAAAGGAATCCATCCTTGGTGTTTATACATAACAAAATGCTGAGCAAGAGATAGCACTATAGTTAGCAAAGCCAGGGAAGACAGCCACTCAGGCATGGAAAGTCAGAGAGGTTATTTCAATCAAGGAGGTTATTTGAATCATTGTGAAACACAGGAGGTTAACAGCAGCCTACTAAAAAATAGGATTTCATAGACGTAAATGGAAATATGAGAAAACTCATACAAGGGCCACTCATGTAATTTGCCTGAGTAACCTCAGAAAGGAACTAGAGGTGTTTTTGAAATAAAACAGATTTTGTAGGACAGCTGATACCTCAGGCTACTTTTTGTTGTTGCTGCTGTTTCAGAAATGCTAAACTAACTGTTCCTGCACAGCTGTTATGGTCATACCCTTTCCTGCCATTCAGTGGTAGGACCTGATAGAACAGGCAGCTCTACCCAGCAAACACATGAGCACAGGGCCAGAGGCTTCTGTGGTTTTCCTGTACCATGTTTGTGTAAAGCAAGACAAAGCCAGAAATAGTCACAAGAGTGTCCTACAAGTTTCAGGGTTCTAACAAACCACAGACCTCTGTCCTCACTCCTGCCTCAAGGTCCAATGCAAAAAAAAAAAAAAAGAGGTTCACAGAACAATTCAGGCTGGAAGGGACCTCAGGAGATCTACAGTCCAACCTCCTGCTCAAAGCAAGGCCAGTTACAGGACTGGATCAGGTTGCTTGAGGCCTCATCTAGTCCAGTCTTGAAAAACTCCAAGGATGGAGGCAGCCCTTTCTGGGCATCCTGCTTCAGTCCCTTGACTGTCCTTGGTGATTATACATAACAAAATGCTGAGCAAGAGATAGCACTATAGTTAGCAAAGCCAGGGAAGACAGCCACTCGGGCATGGAAAGTTAGAGAGGTGGTGAAAAATGTATTTTTTCTTATATCCAGCTGGACCGAGCTCTCTTGTCTCCATTTCTGTCTGCTGTTTCTCATCCTCCCACCATGCACCGCTGCAAAGAGCCTGGCTGTGTCTGCTCACTAACACCTCTACAGGCAGGGGCAGGTTGCTACGAAGTCCTCAAACCCATCTCTTCTCCACTCCAGGCTGAACAAGCCCCAGCCCATCAGTATCTCCTCACAGAGTGAGTGCTCCAGCCCTTGATCATCCTGCAGCCCTTCCCTGCACTTGCTCCCATTTGTATCTCTCTTGGACCAGAGGGCTCAAGACTGGACCCAATGCTTCAGAAGTAGTGCAACTAGTGCTGAGTAGAGAGGAATGACGTCCTCCCTAGATCTACTGGGTATGTTCCTGAAAGCTTATGGCCTTCTCTGTGGCCAGGGTGCTCTGCTGTCTCAAGTTCAGCTCACTGCCCAACTGCCTTTCTGCAGACCGCTCCCCATCCCATCAGCCCCAGCCTCTATCTGTCCAAAGGGCTCTTCCTTCCCAGGCACAGGACTTGGCATCTTCCTTGCTGAATTTTGTAAGGTTCCCCCTGGCCCATTCCTGCAGTCTCTCCAGATCTCTCTGGATGGTGGCCCTGCCCCCAAGCCTATTGACTGGTGTGCCCTATTTGGCATCAACCTGTAAACTTCACAAGTGTGTACTTCCAACACCTACTCTGCTCAATTATATATTAAATAGGACTTGACCCAGCACAGACTCTTGCAGTACTCCACTTCTTATTAGCAACCAGGATCATCAAGAGCTGCCTTGAGATGCATTCAAAAGCATGTCCATGGCATTAAATCATCATCTGAGTTACAGGCCAGCAGATCCTGGTGTACGTTAGGACAGCTGAAGTCCACCGGGATACTAAGACTACATAAGGGGATAGCAGAAGTACATCAGTCATGCCTCAGTTTCTTATGCAGTCTTGTTGCACTAACTTTAGGCGAGGTAGCTTATGACTTGCTCATGTCAGGGTGGTTCTCCTGTCACCAGACCACTCCCCTCTAATGTCACAGCCCAAGCAACCACCATGACTTCCAGACCACGACGCTGACTTTTGTTTGCATTTCAAGAACTTAGGTCCCGCAGCTGAGGTTAAAAGAATGCACGGTTGTCATGTTCATGTAGATGGGAAAAGTTTTGCAAGAAGCATTTGGAAAAAGGACAGATGTTTCAGAGGTGCTGTCGCCCAGCCGCTAACAAATTAAAGCACCCTCATCCCGCTGCCTTAGGCCTTGCAAAGCCTTTCTAAATGCTTTGGCCACTACAGACTAAGCACATTGGGAAGTATAACTGTTTATCAACACGTGTGAGACTAACATTGGAGGCTATTCAAAAGAACATTGTCCTATTCACCCGGACCCAAAGATAAAAATTACATATTTTATAAAAATGTGTCTGGAAGTAATTTCAGCCTAATGAGTCAAAGGCAAAACCATGTGTAAAATAATGAATTGCATGGGGAACAATTAACACTTAAGTTTGCCTAAAAAGACGTTGTTTGTGTTTCTACCCAGATTCCTGAGGCTTGCACATTAGCAACATGTTAAAAAAAGGAAGGACAGGTAGGATCTGAAACTTTTTTTACTTTCAAATGTGGCTTTGCCCTGCTTCCTCTGGAAATAAGGCTTATCTTATTGCATGGACTCTACATAGCGCACCCACATGAGCATTTGTGTCTGTTCTCCACTAACAACTTCTGAACACGCCATCAGGCTTGGATAAGGGATAAACGAGTGCCAGAGACTCTTAATGTCCTCCCAGTTTTATGAAAATAAAGGGCCAGACAAAAAAGAAACCATTAGCACCCTGACTTGGGCAAAAACTCGTTATCCCACTCCTTTTTAAATACCAGTGAATCCAGATGGAAGGCGGATGCTGTAAGCCAGACGTCCACAGCTCTGCCATTTGCAGGACCCCTTGTTATCAGTTGCTACATGGCCGTTAGCCTGCAGATTAGTTGTAACAAGACAGACCCACTCCCCAAGGGCCCTCAGATTCACGTCTGCCATTACATACCATTAGTGCAGCCCTTAGCACTCTGTGCCAACTGTGCTAGCAGGAAGACATTTAATCTGTACTAAGTCATGGGGTAAGGGGATAGACTGTATGTGCAGCACATCATTTGTACCACTGAAAATGCCCCTTTAATAAAAGATGAAACGACCTCTCTGTATTACATCTTTTTCCATTAGTCACAGGCTAAAATCTGCAGCTTACATTTCCAACCTCAGATCTGTCGAGTTGTTTCCCAAGGTAAAATGAGAAGAGGACTGTGAGTTTCTGAGTTTCATTAAAAATGCAGAAGGCAGCCAAACAGACATTTCTGGATCTTTTGCCAGCTACCCTGAAAAAGCCCCCTTTCCCCCAGTGTCTTCCAAACATTTCCAGAAAAAGAGGGTAGAGAAATTCCAGGATGCTTACCTGCATAGGACGAGACAGGGGAGATCTGTAGGGGGTACAGCTGGCTCATGCTGAGGGGCTGTTCGTCACTTTCTGTTGTTACCTCTACTACCTGGCAAACATCAGGAGGATTGGCAACTATAACCTGTTCTTCGCTGCTGCCATCAAGGTGCGGCTGTCCTACAACTTGGGATTAGAAACAAAAAAAAATGATTATTCATAATACCTCGACCACACTGGATCTCTCAGAGACTGTCCTTGGAGCCTGCCTGGTATTTGACTGAATCTTCAATACCGTCTCAGCACCTTCTTCCATGCCCACCACCTGTTCCAATGGGACTTCTAACGGAAACCTGTGTCATTTAGTGTCCATCACCTACAGAGACATTTTCTCCCCACTTGTGGCGACTGAAAATGCTTAACTATCCCCTGGCTCTTACATGCAATGTTCTCGAGCCCTCCTTGACACACCAGCTGTCAAGAGGATTTTTCAGGGAAGATCACGGCCACACTCTTCCTCCATCCAGAAATGTGGTCTTACCAGAATGTATGGACAAGAGCAATCGCTCCTAACATGGGAAAGCATCCTCACCAAGCAAGCTGCCAACATCCCATCGCCTCTGGATGCTCTCATGTAAATTTTGCACCGGAAGACCAGAACTGGCATGCAAAAAGCTGGCTACATAGTCATGTAAAACAGAGTGGGACCTGACATGAATCTGTGAAAAATTTCTCGTCCAATTAGATGCTTATTTTTACTGATCCTTGCAATGCCACATACAAAAACACAGCTGTACCTGTAGTCTGTAATCCCCACGCTCCGTGACAGAAAATTAGAGTGCACTTACTTATTAACAGAGGGGTTTCCTACTTCCCCAGGCACATGATACTTAATACCAAAGGAACATTACTTATTTCTACAAAGTAAAGGCATCATGGATGCTTTGCCAGTGTCCTGAAATGCTTTGCAGACATCAATTGTGCTACACAACACCTGTTTGAAACAGAGGAATAAACTGAGGTACCAAGAATTTACTGAGCAAAGCAGAAGTATGGTGAAACCCAGAATCTCACTTCTCTGGGACTGCTTGAGACAATTCATTCTGTCTTGTACAACTCCCTTACTGATCCCAACTGGTTTTTTTAAAGTTGAATCATTACAATTACTATGATTTCACTTCAAATACTTAATTTCCATTGTATTTCACCTTGCCTGGTTCTGAACCAACCAGCTTTTTATTGAGCGGGGTGCAGGAGGCAAGAGCACACACATACACACGGAGTTTTGTCTGAGAGAAACCAATATTGCGTAACCCTCTCAGGGTATGAGCAGGCCATCTGCACTGTTTTATCTTTCTCCTCAATACCTGATGAATTCTTACCCACCCCAAAAGATAATGTGCACAGCAAAGATTACTGCTCACTTGGGCAACATGCCACAACCTTCCCATGAACTGTGTGTATGTCAGAAACACTGCAGGTGTTGTTTGTCTTTCCTCCCCTCCAGCTGACTTCCCTCCTTTCTGCAGAACATATCTATTTTACCCTTTTCCCACTGTTTACATTAAAATCCTGCTTGCAGCCCCAAATAAGGACTTCTCTCCAGTCTGGATAAGCAGCATACTTCACAAAGCCATTAATTAATCAACACTGGATGACAGCTATCCACCCAAGACTTGCTGTCCTACTTGTTCCCCTTTTCAGGGGAAAATGGATTCTGTGAGTCCAGAGAAAGGTGAAAGCCCTTGAGGTGCAAATTCAGTTCTGTTCCTCTGAACAATTTGCTTCGTTTACACAACAGACCTTTGACCATTCTTAGATGTTGATGTTGCCACTATGGGTCCTGTCCTGTAAATTACTGAGATGTTCTAAGGTGCAATATGCAGTCATCTCCTCACAAAATCAAACAGGAGTTCAGGATACACTGTGCTGTAGAAAACCGAGATCTTTGCAGCAAAAAAATTACTCTCTCTGATATTAGTGGATTTCAGGGAACACCAGGTATGTTCCAAAGACTGCTGTTATTTGATGCCTGTTTGACTTTAAGACTGCAAAAGAAAGCAAAAGTGTATGAAGCTTTTTTCCTAGGACTGCGTATTGGCCTCGGGGTGTTTCAGACCTGTTTATGAGTCTGTCAGTAAATATGAAGCACTAACAGCACTACAGTGCTATTCCTTTAAGTTATAAAACCCTGTAATAGTAGGAGCAACAATCATATTCTAACACTCTTACAAAGCAACAGTTGATTAAACGAACTGCTATAAAGAGAGCGTAATTAAGTGACAAATTCAGCCACAGAAGTACTTGAGGGGAATGACTATGCAAAGCCTTGCAACATAATAAATGGGCATCAAAAATAGTTACTGCATGTAATTTCTGCCATCTCACCAAGCAGAATACTGACATATCTTTGAAACACTTTTTCGTCATATTCTAGACAGAATGGTATATGGGTCACATTTCTAGGAGCCCTTGCTGCAGTGACAAACTCAGCCAAAAAAAGAGCTGTCAAAAACCAGCCCAATTATTCTGAGAGAACCCATTATTCACATGCTGAGATGACAGCTAATTTCTAACATACTAATTTCTACCTGCAGTCTTTGCTGATCCTCGTGGTTAGGTCAGTGATGTTAAGAACTAACTCTGCTACACAGGTGGCATAAAAAGAACAGTTTCTCCATTTCATCTGCAGGTTTAAACTCCCAAATAATATAGTACCCTACACAAACCTCTGCTCTGAGCCACAAGAAACCACCATCTGACTGTAGTTTAACTCTCACATGACATTAGCTACAGTCTCCTCACAGCTGCAGACTACCCTGTGGAGTAAGTTCATCTCAGGAAAAGCCACCTGAGCACGTCTGTTAGTGCTTTACTCTCACGGGAACCACCACAGTGCCACAATGCTGCTCGCCATCTCTAGAAGGTGGTGGGACTACACCTGCAACCAGGACCTTGTGTGGCTTGGGCTAGTGAAAAATGGGTCGACCTCACTGCAACCATGGCACTCTCCAAAGCGCAAAATGCTGATGGATACTGACTTTGACACAGTCAAAAGGGTTTTTGAAGTCACCTGTATGCTTAGCATATAAGAAAAGCATGGAAGTACTTACCTACAAAGTTCACTGTACTGTCAACTTCAGTTTTTATACTGGAGGACAGGAAATAGTCGGAAGTGACATCATTTAGCCCATTAATCCCAAATGATGATTCAACTGGCTCTTGCTAGAATGAAAACAGTAAAGGTGGGTCAGGTTTGAATGATTTTAGGAGCCTGGACTTAGTTCTTCTTTGCTCTGAGACAGTAATAAATCACATTGCTTCTGCCTGCCACCTAGACCCTGCTCTCTGCTAGACACAGAACGAATATTTTGGTTCCCTGAGAAGCCAGAGTGTACTCCATTTCCAAATCTTCTGCTTTGAAATGAAAGCTATTTTTAATTTGCAGACAGAGCGAGCCTTCAGAGAGCAAGAAATTAGTGTGCTATTTACTACAAGAGATTAACAGTTGGAACAAACAAGGAAGAAACATTGCTTTAAAATGGTACTCTATTTAATACTCATCCTCATTCCCTTCCAAACACGCTATATCTCTTAGCACTCTCTGAAAGGAAGCCTTAGCTTCTGTACAGCAATTACTACCTTCTAGCCTTAACTTTTCTCTGTAGCAAGCCTGAAAGCAAACCAAAGTGTTTACACTAAATACAGCCTTTTAAATCACATCATAAACATTACCACAGGGCAAGAGCAAGGGGAAAACACCACCTGTTCTACACAGACTGAGCTTTCCACAAGAGGCACCTTTGTAGGTCTGGAACACTCAAGTGGGAATCTAAAAAACTCCCTTCAGAACAGACACCAAAAAGTTTAATTCTATAAACTCACACTTTTTTTATAAACACATTTAAAGGGTTATCTAGAGGGCCAACTCCTCCCTGGTATTGGCTCCTTTATGAGGTTATCGATTACAAAGTATGAAGTCCTCTGCTCTTACTCCGGGCTAGCTGTGCCAGCCCTGCCAGGGAAGTTCCACCTCGCTGCTGACCCAGAGACACTCGCAGACAGATGCAGAGCTGCCAGTTGGATCTGATGCCATACCACACTCGCTTTCACAGCACTTCAGCAAAAGGGAGGCAAAGGTGAGCCTCAAGTGCCAGCCCTTCACGGTACTAACCACAAACTGTTATCACAGAGACAAAAAATTGGGGACAGCGTGACAGATCTTTCCTGGATGCCACATGCTATGATTGTTATCCAGTCAAAAAGAGCTGTCACTTCGACCCAGGCCTGCACCTTCCCAGCCATTAAGCAGATAAACATGCACCCTGTCCCAAGGCCCCTCTGCACATCAGAAGGATGCAAAGTTACTGTTAATGGCAACGAGGTCTTGTGATGAGCTGCACCAGTTGTGTTGACCCACAGGTCCAAGACCTGGAGAGCCGGAAAAGATAAAATTAGCTGCTATTGATTCACAACATCAGGAGATCATGACTGCAATGACAGGTTAGGGCTGTACACTGGAGCCCTGAGCCTCTGCCCTTCTGCAATGCCCCAGCAAACATATCAGCCCCCAGAGAAATGCTGTGTGCACAGCATCTTGGTCAGCTTTACTGAGGCTTGGTTACAGAGAAGTTTACTTAGTAGCCCTTTTTGAGATGAAGAAACAAGTACACATCTTGGAACTCAAATTATGGTGCTAGATCCACAAAGAGATTTGGGATGCTGGCATAGCTGGTGTTAAATTTTCAGTGTCCAATGTCTAGCCTAAGTTAAATGCATGGGGAAATCAGTTAGATTTTAAAAATGTCTCCACAGGGAGCTGCATGCATACTCAAAAGGATGCATCCAGGATAAGGCAGAAATCAAGCCTCAGGCAGGCAGTTCAGTCTTGTTTCATAGGAAAGAGCCTATTTTTATCTGGTCTATTCAGACAGCTGATGGCTTCTTCCCATGGCTGAGAACTCATTTTTTAATGGAGAAACTCCATTTGCCCAAAAGCCTGGTGGAGCAAGAGCTATCTGCCAGATGGGAGACCTGCTCACAGCCCCTCTTGCCTAATGCGGAACAGGGATTTGGTAAGGCCCAGGTCTCTCACATCCACAGGGACAAGCAGTGACAAGCTTGAGCACCCTGCTCAAGCTCAGTAAGGTCTAGCAGGGCTCTTCACCCCCATGAGCAGCTGCTGGTGGTGCCCACAGGGTCTAGCATTGGCAACAGAGGGGAAGTGAATGGAATGCTGAAGTCCCTTCGCAGATCTGCACTTAGACCCTCAGCTTCTCCCTCTGCTGATATGACGCCACTGCAGTTACTGGGCAGACAGTGGAGCAGCCTCCCACTCACCTCCACTAAAGAGAGGTGTTCAGGGTAACTGCAAGGAGCTCAACGTAAAACATGCAACTCAGATCTGAGGAATTCACATCAACGAGCAAAGCAATTAGAAGCAGCTTTCAATGCTCAGAAACGTGCATTTGCATTACTTCATCCACCACCCTTCTCTGCTATTATAACCCATATAATCAACATTCGATACTCAGTCTAACAGTAGTCAAGCATGGAAGGAGCATCTGCTAAAATCCAGGCATATCTGGAGGCTGGCTCGTGTATACATTTCTCAGAGTAAGGGGGAACAGACAGGAATACTACCCAGCCCCAGTTCTAAGCTTCCAAAGGCTAAGTGGCCATAACATGGTGGCTGGTGAGCTGTAAGCTTGTCATAGGTATCCGTGGTAGGTGTATGTGCTGGAGGCATGGCCAACTCAGCTCATTGCTCCTGTGTTGCCTGGCCTAACACTTCAGTGAAGCTCAGGGTAACTGAGCTGGAGGAAAGTGCTTCCAAAACCTGTGAGCATTGCCCCGCCAGCATCTACTCCCAGGCGTAATACCACATGTACTAATCTGCCAGGCATCACTGGAACTCCCTCAGCAGTGACCATTTGTGAGATTAATCTTAATGAAGAGGATGGGATTATGCAAGTGCTTCTTTGCTTTTCAGGCATTTAATACTATCTATCTTTCATAAAATAAAATATTATAAATATTTAATTAAAGAAATATAACAAAGGAGGGAAATGGCAAAGTGCTGCTGCCAGCTTTGGTAGGCATCACATGCTGCTCTGGTCTGACCAAAGGAGTTTACTAACTCCTTCTAAACATGGGCTACTAGGGTTATAACAAGCACACATGGCTGTATGATCCAGGTAGTCTGATTAAAAAGACTTTGTTTAAGACATTTAAAAACCACAGTATTCTGACACATAACTCCACAACTGCCAGGACAGCATCTGCCTTCCAAATCCAATTTCAGTGGAGGAGTTTTCCCAGGCCTATGGGTTCAATCAGCCCAGAGCACCTCCTGCCCAGGAGGTGCAGAACTTGTGGCCAGGCGTGGCCAGCCCTTCACAAGTGGGCAGCAGGGGCTTGAGCTGCCCTTCTACTGCAGACACGGCTGCTAGGTGAAACCAAAAATCACCAACTTTAATGAAGGGTCAAAGTCTGAAACCTTTGCAATTTGCTTTCTGAAAGAATCAAAGGTGGACCAAATCCTGCCAGTGTGTAATATTGACCACCTCGTAGAGGCACTTGGCAGATGGGCAAAAGCTAGAAAACACCATGCTTTGTAGGAAAAGCTAATGCCAGACTGGGTGCATGCTCTGAACAAGCAGAAATCTCGGGCAGTGACAGAAGCTTTACAGCTGAGGTCTTCTAACTGACAAACATGAACAGAAGGTGCAGCTCTGCCAGAATTTCTCTCCCTTGCCTAAACAAAAATGAATTTCCAATGCCTTATGCACAGAAATGGATTGCTCCAAAAGGTAGCTCCATTGTTAAGAAGCATTCTTTCTATAATTAGTCTATTTCTACTTACATGGACAAACAAATGGCAAACGTATTGCCAAGGCTGCCAGTTTTCCAGCCTCCAGGCATTATAACACGAGGGCTGTGTCAACTGATGACGTCAGTCACAGCTCCAACAGCCTTCACATTTAAAAAAAAAAAACCAACAAACAACCTCCAAAAAACCCTAAAACATGCCATGTAACTGTAGCTACTTAACCAAACCACAAGCATGACAGATTTGTAAATATCCAACACAATATACTATTGCGGCTATTAAAACAATTTGCAACAGATTGTTTTCACAAGCTCTCACACTATTAAAAAGCTGCTTCTTACCTTAATTTGTTTGAATTTGTCATCCTTCTCAGACTTCGTTTTTTTTCCTGCAACGATAGAAGGAAGATTTCTTAAAGTCCTGTGTGCCATGAGTTATCCTTCACACTGTCTATATTCACCAAGAAACAGCCCCACAACATGCCTCAAAATGGCAGCACCTCCTAGGAAAGGGAGAACACATTTTGCTTAATTTTAAAGCCCCCCTTAAGGCCTGGGCAGTCAAAAATATACCTTGAATACCCTTACTTTGTGTTTTGTTTTTAAAGGACTACAAAACCAGAACCACGATGAGTCTGAGGAAATCGACTGCAGTAAAAAATATCAAGGTGAAAAATATGGAAGAGTGACAAACTAAGGAACAAGGCATGTTAAAAAAAAAAGGAATCGGGAGAAAAAAAACTCTTAAAGGGAAAAAAAACAAAATATATGTCTCACCACATTTCTGACACTCTCACTGTAGCTACAGGAAAAGGGAGATCAGTTGTTGATTTAATGTGAAAAGAGACTACAATAAACTCCAACAAATGTTTTTGTAAATAGCTGCAATCTGAGGGGGTAGAAATCCATATTCTAATTCATGCAAAAGTGGCTTATGCAATCACACTGGACTTGAGAATCCAGAACACCACACAGCACGTAACCCTCCCCAACTGCTGTATGCCTTGGCAGACCCCAGCGTTGCTGCCTCTGCTCTGACCTGACGAGACCCTGAAGTGGAAACTCAGACTTGCTAGTGCAAGCTCAGCTCTACCCCGCTGTTTGCACAGAGATGTCCCAGGAATTTCTCCCATCTCTACTACAAGATAACACTGAGAATTGGAAATGTTTGCAGCCAAATTCTTCTGCTCTCAATCACATATAAATTTAGCCACATGCCACATAGAAAGGGCATGTGAGAATATACACAGGGACTAAAATACGTCAGAGTTTTACAGTAACTGGACTTGCTCCAGAATCCTTTCCTGCTACAGCTCCCATGTCCACAATCTCAGCTTTCATGATGAAATTTTCTAGTTCTTACAACTATGAGAGGAATCTACCATAATGCGACAGGTTATGGTTCAGGGAAATATGACTAAATGTAGAAAATACAGCATTGACAAGAGACTGGAAACAGTTTCAAAGCAAATATTCTACCTTCTGCAGATTGTTCTCTCTTTCATATGATACTGTCCCCAAAAATACCAGAGTTCATAATTTCCAATCACACTAACCTTAAACTAAAGATGTGCCTTTCCCTTCTCAATTTAAGAAAATAGCAAACTGAGCTACAGGTGAACTGAACTGGATTGCAGAGGAACACTGTGTTTGATGGCAGGTTATCTTTTCATCCAAAAATCCTAGACACCACAGGATCCCAGAGGACTAAGGAAGCCATCGTTCTACTCCATAACCAGTAATGAAGCCATAAGGAAGTCAATGAGCCATAAAGAAGCCAATGTTTCCAATCCATAAGAAACCAAATATTTATAAGACTGACCTGGTGGTTAGGTCCTCTCCTGGCAGGTGGGAGACCTAATCCCTAAATCTCGGGATTCACACACAGTTGCCCATTTCACCATTATCATGCTGTGGGGGCCTGGTTTTTCATGGCCTAGTGTAGCTACATAACAAAGTGGTTTCGCACTGAGCAGAGTGTACTGCTCCCACTCAGCTCAACAGAGCACCAGTTTATTTCTACCCTTTCTCAAAAAAAAAAGATAACCAAAATGTCTGCCATCATACTCTGAATGAGCCCTACTGAGTTAAATGCATTCATCTCTATCATTCCCCTAATCATCCTCTCTGACTGAAGGGGACTAGCATCTAAACCCAACTCCATCAGCTTTACAGAACTAAAGCATCACCAGCTTAGGAGTGCCACATCTCATTGATCCTCCCTCCAGGCGGCTTGTTCTCTAAACTGAATATAGCCCTTTTTTGGTACAGCTGTTCCTAACTTCTGGGCAACATCTGGATAAAACCACCCAGCCTCACAGTAGAAGTGGAATCAGCACATTTTGCAGGCCCCAAAATAACAGCAATGCCCCCTACTGCATTCTCCCCTCTACCTTTTTTGGAAGGTCTTTCAGATAATGGCAGCATCCGGTACACCCTGAAGGCATTGTTTCCTTTCTTTATACTTTTGTCCTTCACTTCTTCTATGTCAGGCAGGGAGTTCATAGCACAACGGAAGTTTGCCTTCCATGTCTTTGGATCGGGTTTATCTACTCCTGACTGGTATTTTCCTAAGGAAGAAAAGTTAGGCACACGTGACACACAATTAAAAACTCAAGGTGAATTAATAACAATGTAGCTTAACTTCAAGTTATCATCCTTTGGTTCCCACGACAAGCATTCAAACAATAGCTGAGATTGCAAGAAAGTGTTGTGATTTCATTCCCATGCACATTTCTAGAACACATGATGACAGTTTCTGCTCAAGAAAGACCCAGGGCACTGCAGAGCAGATGTGACTCCACAATAATGCGGAAAAGCTTGCACAGCATTTACCTTTATTGTGTCTGGCTCAAATCCATAGAAGGGCATAAAAAGCCTAAGGGCCCAAGTCTACAAAGTGCTGAGTGTGCTCTACTCTCGACAATTTTGAACCCAATGTTGCTAACATTTAAATCAATTAAGTTTTACTGTGTTCTTCAATGCACATGAGTCATGGTGCTTCAATAAAGCTGGAAAGTATTGCAGGCTTTAGAAAAAGCACTAAGCCTCCCACAAATCCAGAAATTTTAATTCACTCTCTGTGTTAGTAAAAGCAAAGACACAAAAGAAGGAAAATGTGATTTTTAAAAGGGAAAACAATGTGAAAAACTGTTCTGCAGAAAGACAGATCCAATACCTGTGTGAATTGCCCAGTTCCTAAATAAGGGAGCATCTTTTTCAACATCCCACCCATGTCTTGCGGCATGCATCCAGGGAATCTGAAAAATCTTCTTCTCCTAGAAGGGAAAACAAACAGGAAATGCCAACACTGACTGACTTGAGGGATCTTCTGAAGACTTTAAGTCATTTATTCATTTAAAAGCACAGTTCCAGCATCTGTTTTGCTTCCTTCTAACCAAGTGCTGCTGTCACTGAACTCAATAGGAAAATATCCACTGGCATCACTGAAAGCAGAATACAGCTCTAAGTATCTGAAATACTTGGAAAGTCCTTCACAGACAATGAGCCTGGCAGCTTTCCAGGCTGACACATGGATATAGCACGCAGTGCTACACATTTCTAAACATTCAAACAAAGGCTAGTTTTGGCAGCACAGACAATTGTGATTAGAGAAATTAGATATGAAACTAAACAACTGTAGAAACAAAGCAAATTCAAGGAATTTAGAATTAAGCCAGTCAAATACTAACATGGTGAAGGAAAGGGATGTCTCAAATTAATACATCAAGCAAATGGACATATGAATATATCAACCAGTGGGGATAAAACATACAAGACACCCATGTAAAAGGGTGACATTGAAGAGACAGTTGAAAGTATTTCAGTTTAGAAACTTTAGGGCAAAGAGAAGTGCATTTAAAGCTATCCAAAGGAAGGCTTTTTTTTTAGTTATTTTTTTAACACGCAACATGTAATTACACCAGGGCATTCCCTTACGTGGTGGAAGTAGAAACTGATTCCCAAAACAATCACAAAAACTTATGAAGATAGTACACTGGAGACTATTATAAAGACGATAGTTTTGGGATGCAGCTCCAGCATGGTTCTTCATTTAAAAAAACAGCATGGTTCCTGTACTCCTTCCACAAGCACTTAGCACACAGAATACTGGGCTGGATGGATGCTGGGTCAGATATGCTTTTATGTCATACAAACGGGAACGAATTCCAATGTGCCAACCCACAGGGCTGCTTCAGAACTCTTCACGCTCATTTCTGCAAAGCCAGGTTTTGGGGTTTTTTTTTTTGTTGGGGGCAATACATCTTATCTGGCTTCACATGCAGATCTCTTGTGCTATAAACACTGCCTCTACAGGTTTAGATCCACTTCTCAGTCTGTGAAGAAAAAAGCACTTCCAGGGCAAAATGCACCCTCCTCCTGAGGTGGCTACCCGAGCTATGCCAACTGAATTGCACCCTCAAAGTGCCTATTTCTCTCCATTGGCTACACACAACTCTAGACAGACAGCTCTCACTTAAATGCATTGTAGATGTCTGTGGTCGGGTGAAATGAATCCTTTGACCTTTCTCCTTCCTCCAACAACAGCTTTTCTTCCTTGTCTGTCTGGTTAATATTTCACTAATGTCAAGGTTAGGTTTATTTCTCTTCCCTTCCATGTGATCTTTTCTTTTTTGAGCCTGCATTTTGTATCATCCTTCAACTCATCCTCAATCCTTTCTCTCATTTACATTCAGTTGTTCAGAAGTGCATTCTTCCCTTCTCCCATGGCTTCATCTTTAATTTGGAGAAAACACAGATTTATCACATTCTTCATTCCCTTTCAAGCCCTCACACTCTCATTCTTCCTATTTATCTATTCCCATCACTTCTCTCACATGCCTTCTGCCTCCCTACTCTTCCCCCTCTATATAGTCAAATCATTCTACAGAGATGATCTCCTCTTTCTTCAAGTGGTCTAAAGAAAGCCTCAACCCCACTATCCTGTGGTCCACAGCACTACTGTATTCATCAGACCTAGAATATGCTCCCTTGCCTCTACTCTCCCACAAAGAGCATGGAAAAAACCTCGTACTTCCATAGAAAACAATTTCTATCAACAAGAGCTTTAAGAATTGACCAGATTAAATAGTGTTCTCATGCTCGATGATGGGGAGAGATTTGAACAATGCTACACAATGCTATAGATGTTATATCATGGATTTCATATTCTGTATGATAATTCAAAAAGTTCTATAGGAACTAGCAGACCGAACAAGATTCCAGACAAAGCACCCTATCATCATTGACCACACTCACTGCTTCAAAGGAAGGTGCCAGGACACTCTCCACAGCAGTCTAAGTGTTCATTACAGTGTTTCTGTTTATTACAGAAAGTTCTTCCAATCCCGGATGTCTTGAAGCACATGGGCTTACAGCAAATTATAATACAAACAACAAAATCATAGAATCCACATATATAATTCTACATACCTATATAGACACTACAGATTTTCTTATCAACTATCAATCTTCTCTGAAATCCCACAAGACTGCTGAGTGCAGCAATACCATGTGATTGTGTGTTCTCTTCTAGTTTACCTAGATGCTTTCTACTTAAACACTATTTTTTTTATTTGACACAGTATCAAACATTTACCTATATCCCTCTTCAGCTGATGCTTCCCAATAATGACACTCATTGGGAAAGGCTCACCAGTACTTTCTCTTAGATGTGTGCTGTCTGGTACAGTACTCCATCACTGTAGTAGTACTCCATCTGTGTAGTAGTCTTGTGTTTCTATTAAAAAAATAGCCTCACCTAAAGCCAAAAGCACAATTCACAGAGGTTTTGCACAGGAATTTGTAACAGCAATTGGTAATGAACTCCAGTGGGGACATCAAAAGATGGGGAAATTCTGAGAAATAAGCTGCAAGAGGAAAATAGCAACCCTGGTGTTGCAAAATGCTCCAGGCAGGTAAACGAGTGTGAGATCTCATACTAGCTAGAAAATCATAGGACAAATTTTAAATAGCAGCATCCATCTAGAAGGCAATACTTCAAGCATCCATCAAAGTAACAGGTGACTCTTGACTCTTGTCCACTCTAATTTCTTTTTCCAGATCCATGAAGGACACTGACCTCTCATCATCCCCCTCCTCAAGCCACCTCTGCCCTCTAGTGAACTATGTAATTTCCTTCATTCCTCCCAATTTTATCTCTCTGGGAAGGCAAAGAAATTCCCTTCCTCCCTCACGCCAGTCAGCAGGATAACATTTTCACCAGGGAGGTACACAAATATTTATTTTTTAAGCCCTAGAGAGAGGCGTCTGTGCTGGAGAGGAACGCAAAGCAGGATGTATAATGTGATTGACAGAAGGGGAAGGAATTAGGTAAGTCAGCCGTACCTGATTTGTCTTTTTTAACCAAGAGAGTTTTAATCACTTTCTCAGTCTGAAAAAATCCCCCAAGAAGAGACAGCCAACGGTAAAGCCAGAATGGGAATTGTTTCTTTAGTATTTAGATCTTATTTCCTTAAAAGCTATGCACACACGAGTGCCATTCTCTTGCTAATCTGACCCACCTTCTTTCCTGTACTGTAAACTGTCCTTTGCCAAACTCTGATCAAAATATATAAATTCCAAAATCTTTCAGCCTCTAGAGTCAGTTCTGTGGGTACAGAACAGGCTGTGATACACATGACACTGTATCATTGATTCCATGCTTGGCTTTGTTTATGGTCAGCATTTACAGTAAAACTAGAAATACTTCTGGTTTAATGATTCATTGCTGGAATGAATGTTTAAAAATTTTTAAATAAAAATGCTCAGATGTGCAATTAGCTTGTTAAGCACTATAAAGGCAACCCAGATTGATGCTAAATCAGAAAGCAGAAATGGGGAATCAGTTTAATAAACCTCAAGACAATCTACTTAGCCGGATATCCTCTTTCTGGTAAGAGCCAGGGCTTTGTTTCAGAAATCAAAAAAAAAAAAAATTACAAAACGTGAGAGAGAAGCCTTGGTCAATATAGAATATGCTAACTAAGGACAAAAACTCCTAGCAACTCTTGCATGCAAACCATTTCTATGCTAGAAGCACAAGACAGAAACTGCTGCAACAAACAATCAGAGGGCTGCAAACATTAAAAAACATGGCATGCCTTGCAAACTGCCTTTATGGGATGGTGGGCTGAACACAGAAGAATGAAGTCCTTAGCACAGTGGCCGTGTGCTAATGAGGCAACTACTTTTGCAGAGCAAAGGAGGCAAGTACATTGCCTTGGTGAACTGAAAAAGATTGCGTGAACACAACCTATGGATGACAACATCATATTTAAGAATAATATGCTCAACTCTGAAATACTGTGTCCTACTAAGTGCTGAGAAATTATTTCGG
>NW_010406264.1:2195-23155 GCF_000710305.1 Buceros rhinoceros silvestris | reverse complement strand
GAATGCCCAGCAAAGGATGGCAGAGATGGACTGTCAGCAGGAGAGACCTGATACTCAAATAGACATACTCAAGGAGAAGAATCCATAGGGACCTAAACATGGGACTCAAATTACAAAGATAACAGTTAAAACTGGTCTCTTCCCCCCCTTCAGCTGTGACCGCATTATGCAAGAACAAGGACCTACTCAAATTCACAGGGCAGATAACTAGGGAATGAATAAAGCAATATTTATGTACCCAGCCAAAGCATGTGAGAGTCACCAATGCAGGAAGTTGCTGAGAAACAAAATTCATGTCTGAAATGTAAAGAGCTCCTGAAAATTTCATCATCATGATCATTTCCAGCTTTGAAAGCTGAAATAAAAAGTAGTAATCTTAACTGCCATTCTTCAGCTTTAAAAATGAACACCTGAGCACCACAACTGTTACTACAGGGAGGACACCAGACCAGCTGGGTTAGTGTCTTAACCTGAGTGGCGGCTCCTATGTTTCTGCATCTGATTTTGTTCATTTCCACCCATTTTGATAATAAAGTAGCCTCTGTAGCCAAAACTGCTTCAGGCTTTTTCAGTGTGGTGAATTACTCTCCTGCATACCACAGAACACATGCATCCGGGGTTTATTTACTGTTTAAAGCCTCGAATACACTCCTTGGTTTTACTGAGGCAATAAAAAAAAATCCCATTTTAAGAAGAAGTTAGCCTCTGTAGCCAAAACTGCTTCAGGCTTTTTCAGTGTGGTGAATTACTCTCCTGCATACCACAGAACACATGCATCCGGGGTTTATTTACTGTTTAAAGCCTCGAATACACTCCTTGGTTTTACTGAGGCAATAAAAAAAAATCAAATTGGGCAACTGATTTTGGAGCCCACACCTGCTCTCGAAGTGTCTACAGTTTGCAGTAAGAGCTCAGGACCAAGAATATTAGGTCTGGGTGTGGCAGGGAAAAAAGTCACACCATTTTCTCCCAGGTTTAAAAGTATCAGAGAAATCACACGTGTCTGAAACAGGAGATCATTGTTTCAACCCAATCTAACACAAAATATAGCCTGAAAGGAGGTTGTAGAGAGGTGGGGGTTGGTCTCTTCTCCCATATAACAAGTGACAGGACAAGAGGAAACAGCTTTAAGTTGCACCAGGAGAGATCTAGGCTGGATACCAGGACGAACTTCTTTACGGAGAGGGTAGTCAAGCAATAGAAGAGGCTCTCGCCCAGGGAGGTGGTAGAGTACCCAGCCCTGGAAGTGCTTAAAAGCCGTGTAAATGTGGCACTGAGGGACATGATTTAGGGACCCTGGCAGTGCAGGGTGAACGGTTGGACTCGATGATCTTAAAGGTCTCTTCCAACCAGATGATTCTGTGATTCCACCTCAGAAAAGTATTTTGTTCATATCCCTCTGCTGCTACTTGGTGAGCAATCTGTTCCCAGCTTAAAAAAAAACCCACCACCTAGCAGAGTCTCCAGAAACATTCACTCCAACAACAAAGAGTTAGAAAATGCTTTCAAAGGAGCCACAAATCCACCAGGGTGCCTCAGATCTGGCAGGCGAGGCCGGAGAAACAGGTTAAGCAGGAAGCATTCAGCTTTGCCCTTCCTCTCCATGTCACCCCTTTGAAAACCAGGAATGAGCTGATTTACCTATCCAAACCTCAGGCACTGCTGTAAAGTCCCTCTTCAGCATAAGTACACACACCCCTTACCTTATTTAGCCATTTCAGCCCTGGTATTCTGTTAGAGTTGATTTGCTCTTCCAACCAGGGGCGCATCCGCATCCTTTCGACAGGCATTGTCACCCACCTAGGAAGGAGCTGCAGGGAACAAGGGACAGGGTTACTGGTTTTTCAAGCCAGGCAGCTATCCTATCTCTACACAGTACAGACTTATTAAAGTTTTGCAGGCATAAAACAATTATAAATATAATAGTGACTTTGGATCTGTGTGGGAGCCTCCCCTAAGAGCAACTGAGACGATAAAGCAGTCTCTATGGCAGAAAACACTCCCTGGTACACATGCATTAGGAAAGCCTTCACCTGAAGAATACACATCATACTGTCAAAAACTTGTCTGCTGATACCAGAGGGCGCAAAGAAAAACAGCTACGCTCTTGAAGAGACCTCTTGGCCCACGTACCTGCATTTACACAAGACCTTTTTTTGCCCAGAAAAAGAAGTGTAACCAAAAAATTCACATGCAGGAGGCATCACTGTACTAGCTAAAATTATGCACCTGATAACTAGAGTGCTTTCAAATGGCTGTTTCTGTCCCATAATCTTGACTAAAATTATGAAAAACACATTTTACATTACAGTAATTTATCTGACCACTTTGGTTCTGGCTGAGCAGTTTGACGCCCTCCTGCCAGCTTTCTCTGATCAACCCAGACACTACTTTCAATAGGCAGCTAGGAAATGAGTACCTTACAGCCCCCTCAGTTGCCCCACACCACATTCTGTTGTTCAGTTAAGACTCAAACTGACTTTTTTTCTCTCTCTCTGTCTCTCACACACACACACGTGACCCTGATACCACTTCCCGGTTTAGACTTGTAAATTATTGACATAAGAGTCCAAAGTCTTGAACCCAAGGCAGAAAATTTTAAAAACATTAACCTATCTCAGGCACCGCTCTGGAAGTGCCAACCAGCACCAGATGTAGATTAAAGCACTGCATTAAACTGTTGTTAAGCAGCCTGTAACCCATTATTTCCATTGTACTTGCATTTAGGCTTCTTCTCCTCCTCTCCCCTTCTGCAACAGGCTCAGCTCCTTCCTCTCTCCTTTACTCTTCACATCTGTGTTCTCTGCATCATTCTTAACTTCTGTGCTCCGCTATTCTTGTCACCTTTAATCTTAAAAAATAAAAAATAAAAGAGAAAAAAAATGAGTAGGCCACATATTTGAAAGCATGCAGCAGTGACACAAAAGTAAATGGGTTTGTTCTTGCTTCCTATGGGAGTACAGGAATCGGACAGACTAACAATTAGGCAGTACCAAGTCCACACCCAGCACAAGAGGAAGAAAAACGTTCAAAGTTTCCTCTCATTGCTCTGAGGACATGTATTTCCTGAAACTAACAAGGAATTAAAACCAGAGTGCAACAATAAGGCTCTTTGATGTGTTCAGAGAATTTACCAGCAGCCATGCTCACACTAATCTCTTAACAAACATATTGGCATTTTATCTACTACTGTGTGGAGGGGGTCATTCACACTTCAGCCACAGCCTTTCCCAGTAACTATGAATTTCTAAAATAGCTCAGAAAATGACTGCCACTGCTCAGCTTCTTTTGAGGTTCATGTTAGACATGAGAAAACAGCTAACCTCAGAATGCAACAGCAACCAAACCCTTGTGCAAATCCCCTCTCTGTGCAAGAGGGAAGCTGTTTTCTGGGCAAGGGCAATGTGGGTGCAGCTTTTTCTGCCCCTGAGATGGTGGCAAGCAGCCAGCCGTGCTGCTGCAGCCCCCTCTGCTTAGCACCAACAATCCTCATCCAGGCTGCATAGTATGTACAGGAGATCTGTACCATCTTCCCCTACTACACCTTGGATCAAAGCTTAAAAATGCAAATGGTCATGTACTAAAAAAGTGTGCAAATTTTTATTTGTCTGTCAAAGAAGGTACAAATAGATGCAATGATCATCTCAGATGCATTTCTTTGTGAGGTATCTTTGAGTATGCATGCACTTTGAGTCAATTCCTGGAAACACTGTGCATCATCTTCAGCATTCAATATATGAGTATTGTCACTTAGCAGTGGGACTCATCTTCTGGGTAATGACAAATTTCAAGCCCATCTGAATGAAAAAATTAGACAGAAGGCAGAAAAGTCATCTTGAAGGCAACAGCAATGAATCCCACTTGGGACAGGCGATGCAGAAGAAACAGAAGCTGCCTTTGTGCAAAAACAATGCACTTCAGGAGATGAGAAACCACCAACATTGCTACTACAAGGAAGCCAGACTTGCCCAAAACAGCACAGTCAAGCCAGCCATCTTTTCCCTCCCACATCCCCAAGGGCTTCCCCAGCTGCTACAGTGCTCATCTTTCTTTCAGCACCCTGGGACTCCTCCGGGATTCTGCTGCACCTGCAGCTGTCAACACGCCCCTTCACATCCACCACCCACACCAAGGCAAATTAATCCAAGGTAATCATAAAAGAGGTTTGGTTTGTGAGAAGGGAGGAGTTAGTCCCAAGTTTTGTTTACCTGAAAATTAAACAAAACCCAGCTAAAACTAACTTGCAATGAGATCCAGCTGGAGGGAACAGTAAGGATCTTCTGGGAGAATGTCTTTCACAGAAGGGCAAACACAGCATGTTTTGGCTCATGAAAACACTTCCCATGTTCCTCTAAGAGCACATGCTGCCAAAAATAAAGCCTAATGTCTTCAGAAGACACTTCCAGACCTGTCTGCTTCAGGATGGCACTGACCACAACAGTGCTGGCAGTTGCACATCAACAACATCCTTGTGATGAAAATACCAAATCAACTCTACCAAGTAATTGCCTATGGGAAATGAAGGTGTCACATCTCCCCTCCAGGGCTGTCAAATGCATGATTTATTTGTACAGAAAGAAATGGCAACTTCTGCAGTGTCTTAAAAGTAGCCTCTGACTGTCCCTAAGCAAGGTTATTAGGTGCACTTGGGAGTCTTATTCAGATGGTTCCAGGTGGGAGAACCTGAAGTCCATCCATCAGTGAGTAGCAGGACAATCACTTTCTGCCATTAAGAGTTACTGAAGTTTGTAAAAAACTTTTAAATTCTCCAAAACAGGCAGTAAAGGCATGTAAAGCTTCAGGGATCATCACCTAACATCAAGCCAGCTTTACCCTCCATCGGAATACATTAATTATAAAACAAACCTACAAAGCCAGAAACTAAGGTGAGCCATACAAAACAGCAGACCTGCCAGGTTCCTTTGCTCCATCCTCTCTCCAGTTTTTACCCAGTGGAAAGTAAAAAGCAGAAACAGTTGATTCTTTTAAGGGGAATGGAACACCAACATTTTTAATGTGAAGCAGGCTGTAAAACTGGGAACACCTATACACCTATCTCCCATTCTTGGTCAACATTAATGTTGCACTTCCCCTCCACATTTACATGTAGAATAAGCTAAAAGCAGTTGTCTGTATTTTTTGTATCAGGACAAATGGACTTCTACCATATTTTCAGAGCTGCAAAGGCATCCAGTTTCTACTGGCTTCACCACCACCATGAGATCATAAGCCATGTGTACCCATCTGTTGGCCTAAGCAAACGTCTCCAGAAACCTGGTTAACCTTCGCCAGCCTAAACCTTCACACTTGGGTTAACCGCGAGAAAAATGGCTTAATGCCTGCTGTGGGTCACATGGTGTCACCTTCTTCCACCTTGGAGAGACCATGGATAGAGATGATCAGAGAAGAGCAGCAGAGTCAACTGGGGCTGCAGGGGAAAGGAGCAGCTCCATGTCCATCAGTGCCAACGGAGCACCTTGCACTCCACCACCTCCACCCTTCAAGTCCCATTCCAATTTTATTGCATGCTAGTGGTACTCTTTGCATAGGCAGCTTTGTGAACAAGACCAGGGAACTTAGCAGGCTTACAAGCAACACCTCTTGCTGGAACGCCTTTTTTTTTGTCTGTTTGAATCTGGACCATGGCTCTTATCCTGCTCAAAGACACACATGATAGCACAACCGAGAGAGAAGGGCACTCCAGCATGGGAGTGGGAAGGAGCAGCTGGGAAGTATAGGGAGGTACCCCTTAACCCTGTGGTTTTAGACCACAGCTCCAAACTTCGACAATATTGACAGTACAACAGGTTGACTTGGGGAGAGCATGGAAAAATGCTTAACACTCCCAGAGATCCACGCTAGAGTCAAACTTTCTGGCATTATGTAGAAAATAACTGCTGTTAGTTTTTTCTTCTGGTTTATCACTGTCCCACGGTGCGGAAAGGGAGAGTAATCACCAAGAAACACTGACACCTGGTAATGCAGATGGGGCCTAATTAAGCATTTTTCTGCCCTACAAGAAAAGAGGACCTCATTTAGACATGGAAGTAGGGCTTCCAGCCAGGAATTCACTTCACTAACGTCTGCCATTCTTAACAAGTCAGTCTTCAAGAACCACAATTTTTAACCATACCTCCTACAACTGTATAGAGGCTGGTAGCTCTCTGAACATCATTTCCCTTTTCTTACTCATTTTTTGTCACCTGCTTCCTTCCTAAAGGGGGCCATAGGCAGGGGTGGTTGCCTTTTCAGTGGTGGGAGCTCAAATGAATTGACAGGAATTAAGATATCAATAAAATTATTCCCAAACAAGCCTTGAGTGTGCAAAACACTAATCCCAACTCAAGGGCATTTGCCTGGAGAGAGGAGCCACTGGGAGCCTGTGAGGAGCCAAGCTCCATGAAAGAAGCATGGCCTACAGACGCACTGATGCCACAGTTTATGGAGGGATTATTTTGACCTTCTTCGAAGCTTTATTTACTGCACTATTCATGCTAGTCCTACAGTCAGTCTTCAGTTCAGCCTTTTTTTTTTTTGCAACTAGATAACTCAAAAACATGGTGGAGGATACTCTCTGACAAGCTATAAACTGTTCCAATCCTGCGGACGTGACTTGGAGGAAGAGTGCTGCGGAGGGCAGACAGCACAGGATCTGCTGAAGCTAGGGCCAGCATAACCCAGTTAGGAACAGACACTGGGGGGAGGCCAGTCAGTAACATCAATCATGCTACTGCAGGTTGTGCTTGAGAATAAGCTTTCTACAAGGAAATCACACCAGAAGCTGGGGTGAAGCATGCAAGACAGCTTCCTAAGGCAGACACGGCTGAAAGAAGTGAGTCATAACGGCGTAAGAGCCAATGGCGTAAGAGAGGGAAGCACAGCTGTCGCAATGTTTTAGAAGTATTCACATGAAGAGCATTGAGCAGGTAGCTGCCACTGCAGCATCCTTAGGTCGCAATAAACCATACTAAATTTTAGTTCTACTCTTCTTTGCAAGCTATGTCTTTCTAAGATTCTTTATGCAAGGCATTTCAGAATGAAACTCAGCACTCATTTATTTTTAAAGAGGTATTAGAAAAACATTAGTTATTTTCAAGAGCTATTTATCTTTAAAGAGACATTAGAAAAGACATGATAGTTGCAATCTATGTATACATATAAATATTTTCACTCTCTAATGTTCAACAAAGAGTAGTCCTCCCCGCTCTCTGCTAAAACATTCTAGTAAGTCTGACTTTCGTTTTTTCCCAGACAGAGACAACAATCCTACCATACAGAAATCGTAACCTTTGAGAATGAAAAGCCCTTCACTAGAATTACGGTAGCTGTAGACAGAAAGTGAAAGCAACAACACAGCAGGCATTAAATCGGAGCAGTACGAGATGTTCTCTTCCCTTCCGTTTCATTCCCCCAGCAGTGTCTGGATAATGGAAAAGGCACAAAGGTTGTCTCAAAATCACAAGCCACTCTATGCATACGTATAATTTTTTTAAAATAAATTTCAATGGAATTAAAAAAAAATCTGATAAAGCAATTCTTTCCCCATCACAAAGTACCCAGTTAAAAGATCTGCCAGTATATGTAAATATTATTAATGGCTGTGAGAAGGTAAGGTGGGATGAGATACTTGAAGGAGCATTTGTGAAGTCACAGCCTTTCCCCAGATCTGTGAAAAACATTTGTTCCACAGAGGATATGTGCAGAATACTGCATGGTATCTATTTCTCTTTTCTCTGCAAATACAGAACTGACAACTTTTTTTTTTAATCTGTCTTGTACTTGCGCTTCACTGATAAACTTTTGAAGAAGCATCCTCTTTGTTTGCTAACACTGCTGCAGTTTAGAAAAGCATCTATCGCCCTGTGTGACCAAACAGATACACTGAAATGAGACCATACGCTAATTTTAGGATTCAGAGAACTGGGTTGTGTATTTGTCCCTGTGCCAAGACTGTTCCAGGATACAAGGAAACATGATCTTATTTCAAGAAACAGTACTCAGAGCAAAATTTCGTCCCTTGGTCACAGCTTGGACTCTGCCTTCATATGGGATTTGCATATAGGACCACCTTTTTCAACTATTCCACTGTGGATGCCCCTTTCAAAATTAAGTACATGTCATACTTGAGCAAAGCCTTGCTTGGAAGTCAGACTGTCAGAAGGTCAGACACTTTTCTGGGGTAAGAAAAACTGTCAGCTTCACCTGCTCAGAAATACTTTGGAAATGTGAGACTGACACTGAAACACAGACAACTGAACTGCACTTTACTCAGCTGCTCCAAGTTCGGACACCTGAAATGCCCCTGCTCCCAGCCCATGGGGAGACAGAGCTCTGCCTGGTACACTTCCCATCTGCCTTGAGGAGAAGGAGAGTCTCACCCCTGATGCTGCAGAAGAGAATTAACATGCCTTCCCTCCGATAACCCCAAATTATGCAAATATCCAGATCTTTTTCCAAACAACAGCAGAACACATAATTAAAGTAGGATTGGTGAACGAGGAAATGTGGGCATTGCCATTCTCTGAGGTGCAAGGGTTAAGGGTTCAAAATAAAATCCTAAACCTCTTAGCACTGAAAACACATATGAAACAAGAAAACTCATAAAACCCTGTACAAGACTTTCTTGATTCATGGATAGTCAGACAGCAAAATCTACCCTCTCTGGTCTTCTAATTGCATGTAATGGTGCCTCTTTCACTCCCTAAGAACACTCTGTCAGTGACATCCTGTTGCAGAGGGAGGGATGAGGGAAAGCTCACGACTCTGCTGGCAGATTTGCATCTCACTGAACACCTCTTGCCTTGAGCTCCCTTATAGCACATCCCATGGCTGACTGCTCCACAGACCCAGCTTCTGTGTTGGCGCTGACACTTGATCCACACTGTAGCAATATCTCTCCTGCTCTTTCCTAATGTTTTGGTGGCAGCAGTGAAGACGCCATGAACATGCTATATCCTTCCTGTCCATCACCAAGAAAAATAAATTCACCATGGGCAGGAAAGGTGGTATTTTATTTGCTCAGGTGCCTGCAGGAAGGAGAAAACTCCATCAAGGCAGGCCGGAAAGCTAAGAGCAGGCAGGGTGGGAGGGCACAGTCTGGCCATTAGGAAGAACCTGTACAGGCAACCAAAGAGCAGTACTTCACCTGCTTCCCTAGGTACCCAAACCAAACATGGCAGGGCTACAAAAGGACCATGGCTGGTTAGGGGAGAGCCTCATGGGGTGGTGAAACATCTGGGAGCCCAAGCTGCTGCACAACAGATTCAAGCAAGCAACAGCTAACCACCTTCCCAAGCTCCTGCTTCACAGAGGCCAGGTTGTGCCCACCTCAGGCTGTAAGGAGGTGCAAGGCAGACGAAGAAGGAGGGAAGCATGCAACATCCCCTCCTCTAGCTGCTGTACCCAAGATACACGAAGGTGGAAGAGCCCTTGCGTCCTCAAGGGATGGAGGGCAAAATCCACTAACCAATCCAACGTTCCCTGAAAAAAAAACAAACCTCAAACAAAACAAAGTCAGCAGATACTTCAAACATGTATTGAAAACAGCATTACAGACTGCATGATAAACATGCCCAGGAAAACATACAATGGGAATTCGTACTGTATATGGAGTGTGTTTCATCAGCCCTATAGCATTTCTGTTCCACCCAAAGGGTGTTAACATGCCCTGGCTGGAATTCAGACATTACACATCAAAACAGACTCTTTCCTTTGGTTTCTATGCAAAGCTTAATCTCCCTCAGCAGCAAAGACGTGAGTTGTTATTTTGCAGTCATCTCAGGCATTAAAGGTAGCCCTTGGATTTGCAAACTAGAAGTGCACTGACAAAACGCCATCTTATTTTAATACAACAGAACCAGAAAGCTGGTTTTTTTGCTTCTGGACTTAGCTGTAATGAAACAGTGCTTCAACCTCTCAATACCTACAATAAAACTGCCCTTGCACTGGGGCTCCTTTGTCAAACTTTGTCATGACACTTGAGTAACACGATGTCCGTGGCTGAGCCCATTCACTTCTCTGGCATCACAGTGTTGAGACATCAGGTGGGAACTTGGCCCAGCCTTCTAACATTCATTTTCATCATTCATTTATTCATTCACGGCTTGGCTTCGCGAACAAAGATTTGGGAAGGGTTTTCCCCACACTTACTGCAAGCGTGCTGATGGCTGCTACAGGGCTTTGCAAACGTGAGTAAACCCTTTGGGCCTGTGCAGTGGATTTTTTAGGTGAGGCACCAGCGTGCGCGGAACTGGCTCCACCCTTTACACCTGAGGTTCATCTGCCAGGGCCTGGCGAGCTTGGACAGTGACAGGGCAGTCCTCAGGTCGTAGGTTTGGTTAGAGTATCCTTCTCTTAGATGATGGATGCCTTACAGGGCTAAACGAGCTCCATCTGCCCGGGTTTGGAGTTAGAGTTGTCCTTCTCCTAGGATGGTTAAAGATCATCTCTGCAGTCTCCTTGCCATGATGATCATCTGCACACACATCAATGTCTGCAAGTCTGGTGACAATACAAAATGATTGCTTTACTTGAAGCTTTAAAGCAATACTTTGTTTCCTGAGGGTTTCTTTCATTTGTTTCCCAGTGAGTGAAGATGGAGGTGTCAGATTCCGGTGGCATCAGCATGACAATGGGTCTATGCAAGTGACAGTCAACAGCATGTCATTACAGAAAGCTCTCCCCCTGCCACCTCCTCCAGGAGCCTCAAAAGCAGCCATAACTTTTATGAGGCTTTGCCCTCTGTGTCAAGAAATGGGTAGAGTGTAAAGAGCTGTCCCTGAAGAACAACCACAAGCAGGTCAAAGCTTATAGGTAAGAATTAGACACCAAGGCAATAAAGGGAACCTGCCGATTGCTGTTTACTACAGGCCACCTGATGAAGGGGAGCCTACAGATGAAGCTCTCTTACTCCAGCTACAGCAGGCATCGCACTCACAGGCCCTAGTCCTGCTGGGGGACATCAGCCACCCCTACATCTGCTGGAAAAGTGGCACAGTGAGCTGTCGGCAATCCAGGAGACTCCTGGAATGCATCAAGGGTAACTTCTTAAGCCAGGTAATAGACAACTCCACCAGAGGAGATGTGATACTGGACCTGATGATCACCTCTGCAAGTGAGCTCATCGCTTGTGTCAAGATTGGAAGCAGCCTGGGGAGCTGCAGTGATCATGCACTGGTGGAAACAGTCCTGAGGGATATAGGTCAGGCAAAGAGTAAAGGCAGGACCCTGAATTTTAGGAAAGCAAATTACCAGTTCTTCAAGGAGTTAGTAAATAGCCTGTTTTCCTGAGAAACAGGCTTCAAGGGAGCAGAACAGAGCTGGCAGATCTTTAAGGACACTTTCCATAGAGCGCAAGAGCTGTCAGTCCCCAGGTGTAAGAAGTCAGGCAAGGATGGGAAGAGACCTGCTGGTCAAACTCAAGGGCAAGTAGGAACTGCACATGTGGTGGAAGCAGGAACAGGTGTCCTGGGAAGAGTATAGGGACACTGCCCAGTTGTGTGGGGATGAGGTCAGGAAGGCCAAGACATGTCTGGAGGTGAACTTGACAAGGGATGCAAAGAATACTAATAAGGTCTTCTACAGGTATGTCAACCAGAAAAGGAAGGTTAAAGAGAGCATATCTCCTCTGATGAACATGATCGGCAAGCTGGTAACAACAGACAAGGAGAAGGCTGAGGTACTCAACTTTTTTTTCCTCAGTCTTCACTGCTAACCTCTCTTCTCACACCTCCCTAGTCTATGGACTGCAAGACATGGACCAGAGGTGCAGTGTCCCTCCCACTGTAAGCAAAGATCAGGTTCACAACCACCTGAGGATCCTGAACATACTTAAGTCTATGGGACCTGATGAGATGCATCCCAGAGTCCTGAGGGAATCAGCTGATGTAGTTGCTAATCCAGTCTCCATGATATCTGAAAAGTCCTGGCAGTCAGGTAAAGGACCTGGTGACTCAAAAAAGGGAAACGTTGCACCCATTTTCAAAAAGGATATAAAGGAGGACCCTGGCAACTACTGACCTGCCAGCCTCACCTCTGTGCCTGGGCAGATCATGGAACAGATCCTCCTAGAAGCTCTGCTAAGGCACATGGGAGACAGGGAGGTGATTTGAGACAGCCAGCATGGCTTCACCAAGGACAAGTCCTGCCTGACCCATCTACTGGCCTTCTGTGATGAAGTGACTACACTGATGGACAGGGGAAGATCTATGGATGTCATCTATCTGGACCTCTATAAAGATTTTTATATGATCCCCCACAACATCCTTCTCTCTAAATTGGAGAGATATGGATTGGATGGGTGAACTGTTCAGTGGATAATGAATTGGATGGATTGTCGCATCCAGAAGGTAGTGGTCAACAGCTCCACGTCCAGATGGAGATCAGTGACATGTGGCATCCCTCATGGGTCCATACTGGAATCAGTGCCGTTTAATATATTCATCAATGGCACAGACAGCAGGACGGAGTGCAGCCTCAGCAAGTTTGCAGATGACAACAAGCTGAGTGGTGCAGCTGATAGGATGCCATCCAAACAGACCCGGGCAAGTTGGAGAAATAGGCCTGTGTGAGCCTCATGAGGACCAGCACCTACGCTGAGGCAATCCTTGGGATCAATACAGGCTGGGGGATGATGGGATTGAGAGCAGCCCTGCAGAGGTGGCCTTGGGAGTACTGGGGGATGAAAGACTGAACGTGAGCCATCAGTGTGTGCTCACAGCCCAGAAAGCCAACTGTATCCTGGGCTGCATCCACAGCAACATGGCCAGCAGGTCCAGGGAGGTGATTCTCCCCCTCTGCTCCACTCTAGTGAGACCCCACCTGGAGTACTGTGTCCAGCTGTGGAGTCCTCAGCACAAGAAGGACATGAATCTGTTGCAGCAGGTCCAGAGAAGGGCCATAAAAATGATCAGAGGGCTGGAGCACCTCTGCTATGAGGACAGGCTGAGAGAGTTGGGGTTGTTCAGCCTGAAGAAGAGGAGGCGCTGGGGAGACCTTCTAGCAGTACTTCCAGTACTTAAACAGGGCCTATAAGCAAGATGGGGACAGTCTTTTTAGCAAGGCCTGTTGCAATAGGACAAGGGGTGCTGGTTTTAAACTAAAAGCGGAGAGAGTTAGACTAGATATAAGGAAGAAATTTTTTTACAGTGAGCGTGGTGAAATACAGGCATGGGTTGCCTGGAGGGGTGGCAAATGCCCCATCGCTGGAAACGTTCCAGGTCAGGTTGGATGGAGCTCTGGGCAACCTGATGTAGTTGAAGCTGTCCCTGCTCACTGTAGGGAGGCTTGGACTAGATGACCTTTGAAGGACCCTTCCAATCCAAAGCATTCTATGATTCTTAAGTGTTGAGTTACATTTGACGATTGATCAATATTTGTCTTCAGTATCTGGGATGTCTAACTATTTTTCCCAAAAAAACTGCCTAGAAGAGAGGTGGTAAAGTACAGCAGAGCTGTACTTCACTCGGACAGGTTTGGGAAGGGCTTGTTTACAGAAGAAAATTGCTGACATGGTTGTCAGGGCATAATTAATTCCTGCATTAGAAAGCAGTTTTCCCCCAATAAATCAATTTTATTCCGGAATTAAGTGCTCACACATGAATCCACTCCCCAATACCCACACGTAATAGCTGCTGCTGCTTAGCTGTGTCAGTTGGTATCCATGGGAGCCAAATCCTGTGCGTTCTTGAAAGCTCCCCAGAAAACTCAACATTTGACACCTGATTCATAAAGAATTTTCCAGCCTGGTGAAAACTAGAAGGCTATTAAGGCTCAAACAATTATCAAGAATCACTTATTTTATCACACTCATGCAACTCAACAGCATTTTTGAAGTCTGTTCATTGCTCTGTTAGACCAACACACTCTTACATGCTTTGTGACTATGTTTACGGGAGACATCCCTAAAACTCTTAACGAGCACAACATGTTTCCTACACGTGCCCCTCTGAAAAGCAGCAGAAAACCACACATACAAATATCTGCAAGATCAGGATCTGAAATTGTAAAAATACTTTTAAAAGCCTGGGCTTCATCTTTGTGCCCTGTCTAGTATTCTTCTGCCTGAGTACACGGCCAGTGCTTTATAGGTGCTATATATAAGAAAAGTAGTCATCGTAAAAAAGAGTCCTTAATCTCAATGTTCCCACGCTTGTGGCTTGTGAGGCTCAGGCAGGATTGCAGAGAAGACAATGACATTTTAGAGGCACTCATAGACTCAGAAAAATTATTCCAGACAGCTAACGTGGAGCAATATGTTCGAGGAAGAGTTTTCACATTCACCGACCATGACCTGCACCTGATGTAATCCACCTTGCTCGGACTGGGCTTGTTTCTCACAGCCACCTTTGTTTGTATAACATACTGTTCTGCAACACACAGCAAAAACTATTTGCACACTACACTAAAGTGCGATTTAATATTTGCTTAAAGCTTTCATTTTATTGTCTGGGCAAGGGCAGTTTCTACCACTGAAGTTAATAGCTAACCCACACCTACACTTCTGCTCTCCGAACTTCTAATCACTAGCGCAGCACCCAGAACCAAGAGCAGGAGACATAAACTACCTCTGCTTAACCTCACAGAAAGCACCAAAATCAGCCCTTTCAAAAAAGCAATTCCTTCTTTACCTCCAAAAGAAGGTATTAAAGAAAAGTATACATTATTTTGGGTTTGTAAAAAACACTCCCCGGCTTACTTAGAAGCTTTCTTTACAAATAGACCACAGCAGACACAGACTTGGGGGCTGGGATCCTCTGAATCATCCACACTGTGAGCTGGAAACATGTCTGTCACATGCGCTTATTTACAGTTACAAAAATAGCACCGTGAAAGAAGCAGATGTGTTGAGCACAAAATATAAATCGAATTAGTTATTACAGAGATACTGCTTGACACTGGAGAATTGCAGAGAGAAATGTCTTTCTTTGTACATACACTTGAAAGGCACTTGAAAGAGTGCCGAGTATTAAATGCTTAATACTGATGCTTGTAGAAATGTATGATGTCATTCTACTTTCTACAAAAATGTACTCTTTCCACTGTCACAGGATGTGGAGGAACTTCTTAACTCATTTTCATGTTGAGATATGAATAGTTAATAGGATTGGTTACAAAATATGCTCTTAATTTAAAGTTTCTGTGTTGACCACAGACCAGAAGCAGAGACAGGCCCAACTTCTGATCTGCAATAGCTATTTCTATCTTGGAAGTTTCCTAAAATACTACTGTGTTAGAGTGAGACCACTAACTCATCTTTATTTCTCACCTAAGCTAGATAAATATTATTAAACTCAACAAAGCTAGTCTTCACCACTTACCCTCATCAATCTCAAATTTCCAGAATGGTTTCGGCATCCCAAGAATTTAGTTTTTATATGCTTGAATGCAATGTGTATGCCAATGTGCTAGAATTAGACCGCTGGAATTAAAGTCTTTCATTTCACCCTAGTTCGGATTCAGCAGAGCAGCGATTGTCCAAACAACAGTCAAACTTTTTGTCAACATAGACAAGAAGCATTCATCTCTACATATGAGAAGGATATTCATTCGAGATTCCAGAGCCACCCAATGTCTGGCCATCTTTTGACTAATTCACCAGCTAGCTCTCAAGGTCAAAAAGAACGTTCTAGCTGTTAATTGATGTGTGGAAATGGTGTGAAACCATTCACGATCATTTCATGTCATAGCAAAGCTGGTATCAGATAACATCTTTTGGTTATTGCTGCTCTGACCCAGATCTAAGTGGACTATCCCGAAAGTGGGGAACAAAAAAGAAGCCCACCACATTTTTATACCTGATCCTATTAAAAACCCAAATTTCAACATAAATAAAATTCAAGTACACATATCAGCTGAATCATACTGGATGTCATCACCTCCATTGTACTTTCTGTGTGAGTTTGCCACAGCATTTCGAAACATTACTTCCGTAACTGAAGAAGACGTCGTTTCCAGTACTGCGGGGCCATCACCCAGACCACTGGGTGGGAAAAGTGGTGCCCAGATAAACTAGCAAGAGTAACTCCTACTTCCTGCTGTGTAGTCTTCTAAAGGAGTGCTGTCATGCAGAAGTCAGATTTACTAATAGGTGAAATAAATAAGAAAACTGAAACAATCTTTCAAGTTCAGTTCTCATGGTCCTTTGCTGTGTTTATTCTTTCATTTTTGCCAACTGGAAAATGAAAATCGATGGAGTTAGTTTCACTTTTGTTTATATTTGGTTTCAATTTATCCTCATGTTTTGCTTTCATCTTTTTCATGTACCACTATTGGAATTCCAGATCCTGCAGAAAAAGCTTTCAGTGATTTAAAAGCGTTAGTCTCCTATCCCACCTTTTTTCCAACTGTGGAATTATTTTTATTTTAGACAAACTTTTAAGATGCCACACTACTTTGTAATGCCTCTGGGGGTGGGGGGTGTTTGATTATTTTGCACATTTATATGCCTCATCCAATTAAATTCAGTAGTTCAGTATTTTCCACTGAATCATCTCTCAGTTGCACGTAAAATACATTTATATGATTCAACAGAACACCGTAAGAGTGCACCAAATGCATAAAAGCCCACATTATGCACCAAATGCATGTTATATATATGCACGAAATGCACATAAAGACCTAAACTTACTGCTACCTTAATTTATTAGACAATTAGGGCATTATCTTGCTTAGATAAAGCTGTAAGAAGTTTGCCTGTGATGCTGTCAAGAAATATCCAGTATCAACAGCAGTATTACTCCACTTTGCCTTTTGGGCACTCATCAAGCCCTTGAAGTCACATATATCCCTCCATACACATGAACAAACAGAACTTAACCACACTTCAGACTTTTAAAAACAAAATCTATAAGCAATCCTTCCTTCTACACGCTACATCAATGTTAAGCATGTAAGTCTTTAAAAAGTACTTAAAATAATTTTACAGCAAAAGGGAAATGGTTGAACAACATCCACTGTCACTCGCAGTTCAAACTAAGGGACAAGTTTAAATACCTTTGCTTTTGCCACACCTTAACTACATTCCTAACACCAGATATGCTGGGAGCTACAAACCAAGCCTGTAAAGGTTAGCTGAAAAACTATCAAACTGTAACCTGCTCTGCTCTTCAAGGGCCAAGAATATGGGAATTATTACTTCCAAGCTCATCTTGAAAGCTAGCAACCTATATAGCAACGAACGAATCTTAAAAACATTTGAAGTTAGCATTCAGTTCTGCACCTTGGGTGAAACAATGTCATACGCAGGTGGATTTGCTCCTGGCTGCCTGTGTCCAAGCTAAAACGCCTTCCTTGTACTAAGGACTGCTGTACGTTTGCTGCAATCTGCCCCAGGCAAACAAAGGAGTCAGCAGTGCTCCAATGCTCACAAAGCCAGGTTTGCAGTATATTAATGCGTAAAGAAACCAAACATTTCCTTACTGATTACTCGCTTCTTTCTTTTTTCCCTAGCTCACTCAAAAACCCAGAAATTTTTCATCAGCTTCCACGAAATTGGAAACAAAATTCACACTAACTGGAAGCACAAGTTTTAAAATTGTTTTACAGTCTACCAATAAGAAATGTGTGCTGACAACATATTATTTATGCTATATATAAAACATTTAAGTTTGTATTTTTATATACATGTACATACGTATATGTGCATATACACGTACATATATATGCAGACATTAAACTCTTAACTGTTAATATGCATTTCCCTTCCATTAACTTAATAATTGTTAATTGTCGATTCCAGTTTTTCTTTCTGGCTATTTCAATCTATTTTAATCTTAACACAAGTGTTCACACGTAGTCAATACAAGGAAGAACCTTCAAACAGTTCCAACAAAACTTCTAAAAAGAAAAAAAAAAAAACAAGCAAAATCTCAAGAGGAAATTAGTTAATTACACTGTATGATTTTTTCAGTAATATTATTCACACATGAGGAATATGCAACTTAATAAATCTGTTGCGCTCATTCATTGTACCCAGAATCTTTTTTTGTTGCTTATTTGTTGGTTTGCTTTTGTACTTGTGATCTCAAAGGACAAACGAGAAAATATTTTATGCTAATCACAGTTTATAGCACCATAAGCTGTAATAAAACTTCTGTAAACACTACCTTACAGTTTATGCCCTCAATATCACAATCATTGTAGGCCTTTGAAGAAATGCGTTTCAAAAGGGCAATCTTTACAAATGAGTCACAGAGGTAGGTAAGCATAATGCGTGATTAGTTTTACTTTTTTACCTACAAAGGGACCATGACTTTCAATATACGGTACACAAAATACAAGTTGAGGTTCTAGGCCTGCAAACACGAGAGGAATTTTGCTGGGGTACCACTCCTATGCAATGGTAAATGCATACACAAGGCACTTAACCTGACTGTAACTTGTGTCAGGTTAAAAAATCCAGGGGTAACAAGCACTCATTAAACAGGATGATCACAGAAACACTTTTTGCTGGAAGTTTCATTAAGATCTTATGCCACAAGATTCACATAATAAACAGCAATACACATCTTGCTTCTCTATGTTATCTGCAAACGGACTGTAACTTATGCATCTCAGTGGAGGTTTCCATTTGCAATTTTCAGCAGTAATTTCTGATCAGCATCTGCAGTAATTCTTTGAGGGCAGTCAGTGCCCAAATTTTGATACTGAACTGTTCTGACTGCTGAGTTGCACAAGCAAGTTTCTCTCCCACAGATCGCCTAATAAACTGATGTAAACTCCTGACATAACACTCAGTGGCTATGAGCAACACAATTTATGTATTGTCAAACAATCACCACCTCCAGCACTTTTGAAGCTGCCTCCCAGTTGTTTTATTTGGGTCATCTTTATCTTATCTGTACTGCTACCTCTTCACTTCCTTCATGAGGCTAACAATTGTAAAGAACATCCCCACATGCTTTTCAGTCACTTCTCTTCCAAGTTATCTCTCATTCACAAAAGCTCTTTCGTACCCTTGATCCTCTTTGATGCAGTTCTCTTACAGCTCATCAATTTTCACTGCATCATTTTTGAGATGGGCGGACAAAAATTGTTAACACTATTCAGGAGAGGGGAGCAACATGGATTTATAGTGGCATGATAGTATTTTCTATTTCTTTTTTTTAACTCCTTCCTAATAATTTCTAACTCGCTTTCTCCTTTTTTAGCCCTTCTGGGCACAGAGCTTATTTTTTTCATGCAATTATCTGTGTTGTATGATCTTTTCCTGAGTAAAAAGTCAGTTCAAACTTCACCCTTGTGTACAGAAAGTTAAGGTTGCATTCCCTTCCATGTGCATTGCACTTACATGGGTCTGTACTGAATTTAATCTGCAATCTTACAACTGGACTTTCAATATGAGATCCTTCTGCAATCTTTGTGGTTCAGCCTTCACAATTTTCAAGCTGTGAATGAATTAATACAACCAGCATATTGTCATATCACCACCTATCCCTCTCTCCGCACGTTGCACAGCATATACCCTGTGCAGCCTCTGGAAGGGGACAACAACTGGCAACCTCCTCTCATTGAGCAAGCCCACCACGATCATACCACCCGGAGCAATCTGAGCCCACTTTGAAACTGTCCCTGCCTTAGGAAGGACTGTATCAACCAGACTTCAACAACAGCTCAGCAATGTCTTTAGAGAAATCCAGAAGACTCACAGTACACAACTCCTCAACAGAAGTCAGGCCTAGTCTTCGTTAATGTATTGCATTTATCCCATGTTCACTACACCCATTCACTAACTCCTGGCAAACAAACAATCAAAGAAACATGACCACCCTGGAGTTCTCGGTCTCCCCAGAAAACCTGAAAAACCGACAACTCATTTGTCACCTTCTATTCCTGGGGCACCAAGGCAGGCCTACACAACAAGTTACACATAACAGGCAATGTATCAGCAACTTTATATCTTAAGTTCCTTCAGATCTCCTGCCATCTACGTCATCCTTCTCAACAGCTCTTTCTGATACCCTCTCTTAACAGACACTTCAGTAGGGGAGAAATCCTCCAACATGCTCACTCCTTAAATAAAAAGCCTCCTGCAAGGGAATCTCCTTTAACTCTTCCCTGGTGAAGCAAGGATCAAAGAATTTGTTACATTTTTCTGCTATGACTTTATCTTCCTTGGGTATCCCTTCTACACATGGATCACTTATCAGCAGGCCTCCTGCTTTTGATGATTTTCAAAGAGGATTTATTAATTATTGTCATGCCTTTAGCAACTTGTTCCATGATTCTTTTTGGCCTGCCTCACTGTGTTTAACACAGATTTTATGTTCTTTCCTACCTGGAGACAAAGCTTTAAATTTTGAAGGATGTCTTTTTACTTCTACTGAGCTCCTTTGTTTTGCTTGTCAGCCTGCTCAACTTTTTTGGTGTTTCTGATAGATGCCATGCAATTGCCCTGAGCCCTTGCTATAGTGTCTTTGAAGAATTACATGCCACCTGCAAGTATTTTACACATTTGGCTGTCTCTCACCATTTTATTATTTTTTTTCCCTTGCTTTATGAAGATTTATTTTGGAAAATTAAACACTGCCATAACAACCCTTGGCTTTACTGCTTCTGAAGCAACACTGAGCTTAAGTACATTATGATCACTGCCACGTCATAGCTGGCTGGCACTTTTAATGCAAAATTCCAAACTTAATTCTTTTTCACCAGGACCTTGTCCAGAGTTGCTACACACACAGCATCATTACAAGCTACACCTAGGAAGCAGGGGTTTTTGCCATCTAAAAAGTTAGTACCTGGGGCAATTTCAGGATGGAGCATGACATATCTACATGGGGGGCAACTGAAGCCTCATATTATAATTGTATTCCTACTTTCATAGCTTCTCTACTCTCCCTTAATATATGACAGTCGTTGTCATCATCTTGGTCGGGCAGACCAAACCCTAATCTCTAATCTTCCCATACAGGCCTAAAACATCAACTCATGAAATCCTGTGTTACTTCCCCAAACAGTTA
>NW_010406264.1:0-2028 GCF_000710305.1 Buceros rhinoceros silvestris | reverse complement strand
CTTTTAACAAAAAGCACCCCCCCCTGAGGCACAGAAAAGCCACTCTGTCCCCTCTATGCCATCTGTAGTCTGTCTCTACAATATCTGAGCTTCCACAAAGTTTTTGATAATCCAAGTGTTATATGACTTGGAGATGTTTTAAAACCAGTTTTAATACCACAAGGATGATGCTCGTCTTCAAGAGAGGATGTGTCATGGCAAACTTTCCATTCTTTGCCTGTCAGCTGGCTTTTAAATTACTATTAATATATACATAGTATATATAAATATTAATTAATACACACATAGTATATATAAATTTATGTTCAGATTTAAAGCATACATAGCCTGGCTGCCAGTTTATTTAAATAAAGCCTATTTTTCTAATGTATAGACTCTTTCTATTCTAAAAATACTTCAATTTCCTCTTGAATCTTAGCTCCTTTTTTTCTGCATCATTTTCTCAACTAAGTATTAAGACTCTCCCTCTCTCTAAGTCCACCTGGTCCCACGTACCACAGAATCATAGACCTCCATACAATGGAGATCAGGGTCTTTAATTCGTCTTCCTAACAGCCCATACGTTACTTCTCTTATCTCTTTGCTACCCCTTTCTGCGACGAACAGCTGCTCCGGACAGAATGACTTGACATCTTCTGAAATCTGTCACTTTTATAGTCCTCAAGTAACCGGGTGGCAGCACAAAGGTATGTGTCAAATATAATGGCTGACCGCTCTACCTACCTCTGTCGACCAGCTGGGACTCCCAGTTGAAGAGGGTTAAGTCAGCAGTCGGACACCTCACTATACCTGTACTTAGCTGAAGAACTGCAGTGTGGCATATGACCATGATAAAGCGATACCATGTCAAAGGAGTGAGTGGTTTCAGACCTTCCACCACCATTTAGCAGTGAAAAGGAGCCACTGCACACAAAGGGCACATGCAGTAAATTCCCTGTGGGATGTGACCGACGGGGGCCAGAGGAGGACACTGGTGTCTCCAAAGGGGCTGGTGGCTTGGAAAGACTGCAATTCAGATGGCAACCATCTGCCTCACAGATCAATTTGCTACTTTTCTAATTAACTATGTCACAATTTCTCTATTACGGTGAATTTAAATGTTGTTGCTCTGTTCAACTCTCTTTTTATGATGTAACACAGGCATTCTGCAAAGGTTATTATATGCAAATCCATTAAGACTTAAATAAAACAATTATAAACTTAAACACGTCATATTTCATCTCCAAAAACTGAGGTTACAGTTTACAACTGCTCCTATGCTCAAGTGACTGATGTCTGCAAGATCTTAGCACAATAAACTGGGCTATAGATTATAACCATACACTAACTGGGAGCAAAGTTCAGCACTCTGAAATTCCTTTATCTGAGCTATGCCTCTAAATTAAACAAGCCTCAAACACTTTGCTGTTTAGGTGCTTACACTAACCAAAATTCTAACCTAACGACCTCTGGGAACCTGGGCTAAGGGAGCTAATTCTTCAATCCCAGACACGGCGAGACGCTTGGAATTCGACCTGCCACACTACACACAAACAAAATCCCTGTTCATAAATATCCTGCGTGGGAAGCCATCCAGGGCTTGGCCCTTCACTTGCTGGCGTGGAGCAGGGCAACACTCTGCAAAGCGCCATGAAACGAGCCGTGATGCAGCAGGACTACCTGTGCCCGCCAGAAAAGAGGCTATTCCTGCAAAAAACAGAATGGAGAGCATGGTTCAAGGCTGTTCAGTGTTCAAATGATGCACTTGCGAACACTGGATTTACTGAGACCATACAGTAGGGGGGGAGAAACTCAGAGAAACGCTTGCCTTCTAGAGCTGTGTTTACTTTAAGATCTAGATACAGAGGTGGAAAGGCCTGCAGCCCAGGAGCGAGGAAACAGCACCGCCCGTCAGCGGCCTGCCCTGTGCAGCACTGTACAGGACTTCCTCCTTCCGCTGGTCCCGCAGAGCTCACCCGCGGCGGCCGCACTGCCCCGCAGGCCCTGCTCTACCACGTCGCGCCGACCCCTCGTCCATCCATGCCGCTC
>NW_010406263.1:13043-83652 GCF_000710305.1 Buceros rhinoceros silvestris | reverse complement strand
CGCCTGGCTTGGATGGCCTTTCCCTGGCTGCGTGGGGATTTTAATCTCGTGCCATATCCTGGTTATTCAGTTCAGTCTCGTTTATATCTACTGGTCGGGGTCTTGCACCTTGCCGGTCCCTCCCTTGAAAACACTGGTCCACCTCCAGCACTCCATCAGCGGAGTGACGGTGAACAGATTCCAGTGTCGCAGGAACGGCTCTTTCGGAGAAGAGGTTTTAACTTGCCCTTATCCTGTGGTGAATTTGAGGTACTGCTGCTGTACTGTGCAGCTCAAGACACGTTTTGCAGTAGAGCAGCCGCCTGCACACGTGCTGCCTCGCAGTTACCTTGCATGTGATCAAAAAACAAAGGCCACAAACTGCTGTAAGTTTAAAATGAAGGACTAAAAGGGCTATAACAAACTACTACTAATTTTAAAAGAAGTACGAAAAGCAAAAGGTCTTCAAAATAATTGTCTCCTCTGCAGGATGACATGCGTTTTTCTAAGGGATTTAAGCCTATTAATATAAGTACAGATTACTGCACTTTTGAATGCCACTCCTACCTACCTCATAGACATTTCCTGTAATTAGGAGGCTAAAACTACACGCTGAACAAAAAGACAATAGGAGTCCTTGGTTAAAACTTGCTGAATGCAGAAATTCTTATTGTTTGCTGTTGTAATAACGTATCTAGAAAGTGTTATCTTTATCGGTGTCAGGTTTTCTCGGACTGCAAGAACAGTAGCTGTTTTGTCCCTATTCCTGACTCCTAAGGCAGCTTAGCCTTTCTGTCTTACCGTATTACGTCTCTCCTCACTGGCGCTTGCTCCAGCCCTGCCGTGTATCCTCTGCCTACGCTTGTCCTTCAGAGGTCAGCAAGACTTCTTATATGCTTAAAGTTAAGGACGTGAGGCAGCAGGACTGAGTCTGCAGTCTGTAAATTTAGAAGCTTGATCTCCTTTCACTTTCACTGGTGCAGAAGCAGCAGCAGAATTAGGCCAAACTTTGGAGGACCGCGTCTGCTAAGTGACCTCGCTCCTGTTGCGTGACCCAAGGACAGTTCCCTTTGCTTTTCCTTGTGAAGAGAAGTTTCAAGGATGTTATGAATGTTAAGAATTTCTTCTGAAGACCAAAACCAAATGCTGATTTTCAATTTTAAAGACCAGAAACTGTGAAATCATACAAATGTTTCAGTCTTTTCACACGGGCTGCAGTTTCTGATTCAGGTGTGTTTGGGTAGATACACGGTTATCCATGGATGAGATGAAGTTATCAGAGTAACAAAATAAGAAATTTCAATATTGTACATGCAAAGAATGCAAACTGTGGATTTTAAGTACTATTAAGCAGGAGTATACACTTAATACTGGCAATAGCTTTCGGTGCTGTACCTGCTTACTTCCAAACAGATGAACACAAATAGTTCCACGTCCTGTTGCATTAACTGCTCAGTTTGATATATCCTATAATTATTTTTTATATTAAATGAAGTGTATTGAGTAATGTATTACAGAGTCATGAATCAGGATTTTTTTCATTGTGATACTTTTGTAATATTTAAGAGTTTGCTATTGATTTTTGATCTTCATTTTGAGATTTCTTCTCCCCAGAGAATCTGAAAAAGAAGAAATCATCTGCTGACTAGATAATCTCTGCTTTATTGATGATATCCTTCTTACAATGTATCTCTTCGTGGTCTGATTAATTCCTTTTGGTAGCAGTCAGAGAGTTCTCCACTGAAATATATCACAGCAAGCGATAGTCTTGATGTTACTGCTTCAGACTGCCGGCACATGCAGCACAGCTCCGCTCTGGGCCTGGCCCCCCAGCAGCGACTGCTCTCTTAACGAGAAGGAAATCGCCAGAGGTAAGAGGACAGTTGGCAGATAAGAGCGACATCAGAATTGCATCACTCATTTTCACGTAATTACTTGCTTTCACGTGAATTCTCGCAAGGACAAAGTTTTGTTCAGACCCCCAAATTTCCAGCTGGTGGCCCTCAGGGGGTTAGTGCCAGGCCTTGGTTTACCGAGGTGACCTGGATTAGTGCGGGCAGATGGGGGAAGGCAAGTAATGCCGTGTACTGAACTGACAAGTCATGGAGCTCAACTGTCACGGTTGCCTTGAAGAAAATCGCGCTGAGCGTTGAGTGAAATTTGTAAAACAACCACAGTTCTCTGTACTTGCACAGCGTACATAGTATTCACGCGGAAAATGACCTAAATTCTCACACCAGCTGACTGGCACTTCTTGTGTGACCTTGGCATAATCCCTTAATCACTGCATGTCTCTGTTTCCTCCTTTGTAAAGAAAACAAGATAGTAATGCTGGCGTCAGAAATGTCTTAGCATGTCTGGAACTGTGAGTTGCTGAGGCATGTTACTATATTAAGTCTTAAATAACACTATAAACCAGAATTCCACTTTATGACTACACCTGAGCAGACCTCACGTGTCAGTGACCGTGGATGTTTTTTGAAATTAGGTCACAGAAGGTCAACACAGATTGACCTTTTTGGGGTGTGATAGTGACCAGCACGTGTGCTGCGTACCTGCCTGAAAATGAAAACTTGGCTTTAAAAGAGAAAACATCAGTACAATTACTGGTGTAATATTATGTCAGGGACACGTGAACCACGGAGAAATACGCCATGGAGGGTAGTAGGGGTCAGGGACTGGATGGCTCTGGACACAGAGAGCTTCTGAGACATCTTATAAACGACATCTCACTTGAGACAGTTTCTCAATAAGAAGACATGGAGGTGTTTGCAAAAGGAACTGATTCTGCTAGAAAAAAAAATCACGTTTGGCTAGAATTTTGCAAAATCTTCTCATGGCGCAGTTTTTCGCTGATAGCTCAAAGAAACATGCTTTTATATTATCTTCAGGCTGGTGTTTTCTATATGGTTTTAGCTGACAGCAGGAAGAAAAATCTGTCATGGGCACTGCTGATGTCACAGCCCAATAGTAAGGATTGTAAACTTCAGGTAGGAATGATAGGGCTTTTGTTGCAGAAAATACAAAGCTGGCCAAAAATCAAACCAAAATGCACCCACAAATCAAACAAAACAGGAAGACTCAGATTCCTCTGTGTATTTTTAAGTGTTAGGAAGCGAGAACTTGATATAATTGATGTTTTTGTTAGCTGTACTGCCCACCTCTGTACACTTGCCAAGTTGATGTTTCCAAAAATACCACTCCTCTAGAGTAAATAGATCAGAGGGAGACGTAAACAGACCCTGAACACCTCCACAGATTTAATCAAGGAGTTTATGCTAAAGTCCAGCACTGTGCCCAGACGGTAAAAAGGTTCGGATATTTATGGGTTGTTTAGCCTTTTGCTGTAACGCTTATTTCTCTGCTGCCCACACAATAATGTAGTAGAAGACACTGAAAGTTCCTACTCCTCCAGAAACAGAATATGAGTAATTCTATAAGCATTTCATTTTCGTGGTGAACATTAGGCTTTTAAAGTTAATAAATGTTGACTACACATTTAAAAGCAAGGAGGTCAGGTATTACAGAAACTCCCTTGCTGTGTCAGGCAAGGTTTAGTTTTACAGAATTTGGCTGTTTAAACTTACTTCTTAAGCATATTGTTAAAAAGATTTTCTTCTAGAAACGTATTTTTTCATAAATAAAATGCAGTTGGTAAAAGCTTTTTTTATTTAAATCCTCCTGTGTTCTCACGGTCTCTTTTTAGCCGCTTTACTGCTGCACAAGCCTGGGGAGCACAAGCACAGCGTCAGCGTCTTGACTTTCCAAAGTAGGTGCAGTTGTCGCAGCCCTGGTGGTCGCAGCACAGTCCTGTGTCCTCTGCTCAGCGTGGCGGGTTTGTGCCGTGCGCTCTTACGCAATCTGCTGCGCAAGGGGTTGCCTCCTCGGCAGTCCAAGTGTGGCGATCACACGTGTTGATGTGGTGAGCACATGGCTGACGTGATAAATGTGTGAGTGACATGCTGGTGGCTGGTGTTTATGGAGGTACAGGGCTGAGTCATTGCTTTTCTTGTTAGGCTCCTCCTCAGGAGAGTGTCAACTTCCTGGAAGGTTCTTCTCCTCAGAGTGGAGGGGACAACCGTGAAAAGGCAGGGGACAGCATGGCTTTCAGAAAGCTGCAAATATTGCGAAATTACCTTTCCTTCTTTCCTTCTTGAAATTATTGGTCAAAGTCATATACACCATAGTGCTTTTTCCTAAGTAAACTCACCTATGTGGGGGGTTTGGGGGGAGTTTTTGGTTCTTTTTTTTAAATGTTGTGGTTTTTTTTTTTTGGTATTCCAGGCTGGGGAGTGAGAAGTGGCTAAACTTGGTATCACTTAACTCCTTTTACCTCATTTTACCTTTAACAATATCAGTTATTTGGACATAAAATACAGAAAAACCCATTGTCACAGCCTGCCCTCACTCGTGTCCCTTGCACCTATGATTGCCAAAGGGAAAGTGAGGCAGCAGTTTGGCCACAGTCACATCTTTCGGGCTGTTGGCCATACCCTGTCCACGGATAACATAGGCGGTAGCAATATATCTCAATCCGAGACAAGTGCAAGGAAAGATCAGTGACTCAGATCACACTATTTCTTACTGGTTTTAATGGCACTGACTTGGCTATAACATTCTGAATCAGAAGATTAGTCAAGATTTGGGATTTGCTCCTCCTAGTTTTACTCCCCTGTTGCAGGAGTAAGCCCTGTGTAATCCTACCAAGTATCTGATGTGGCTCCCAAAATTTCAATGGATTATTATAAATTAATTTTGATAATCTGTGCTGATGAGAGGACTTAAAAGGTGTTTTAATCACAAAATGATTCTTTTATATTATGGGATTAAAAAAAAAAACCCAGCTACTTAGAGCTTTATTGGAAAGAATGTAGTTTTACAGACTTAAAAGCTTACTAATGATTTTTACTATTCTTGTAATAAAATTATGCCCTATTCACCACTGTTGAATAGGGTATGTCTTGACATGCAAAAAGAAGAAATAGTCTCAAGCCCCTAAAACCTGAATTTCTGATTTAGTTGCTAACTGGAAAGAGCTGCATCCTTCATTCAAAACGGGAAAAATCAACAGGATATAATTTATGGTGGAGCATGGCAAAGTTCAATGGGAAACAAAGAATTGTATCATTTACTAATGAAATAGGAAAACTTCCTTGCCCCTCTGGTGGCTCTAGGGAAAATGGGGAAGTACTGTACTTCACTAATGGTTTGTTTGTTCGGAAAGATGATCTGTGCACGCTGCAAGCTCAGTTAAGCCTTGGATTGTTTGGTTTGTGGGAGAGGTGCCATTCAAACAACTTAAATCCTTGTCAGAAGAGATGGAATTGCTTTATTTAGAATTGTACTACTGAGATGAAACCAGGTTTCTGCAGATCCTCGTGTCTGTGTTTCTGCAAGGAAAGAATACACGTTCCTTAAGGAATATATGACAGGTAGCAAACCGTGAACCTGGTTTGATTAGTTTTTATTAATAAATGAAGATTACGTTGTGCATATATTGGAATTTCACCTTCAGTGTAACTTTTGGACTTATTCCCAGGCTACAAACTGTATTAAATAGAACTGGCTGAAAACGGGAAAATGATTTTGCACGGAGAGATGAAGGACTTAAATTTTGAGAGGGTTGATTTTCATTCTTTGCCCATTGCTAGTGAAAGCAGTATGGGATGCTGGGGGGATTCCTCCTGTTCGCAAGTTTGGTTTTCTTCTCTACTTTTTTTGAACTTCCTTGTCAGAAGTATTTCTAAAAAGAGCAAAAGTAACTCCCAGAGCTCAGAGCCCTGAAATTCATTCTGTTGTGTTGAATGTAAGGAAAAGAATGAGAAACACAACCCTTCCCAGGACATTAAAAACAGATTAATACATTCTGTTTAGAAAATATCTTCAAAGAAGCAGATTTTGAATGACAAACTCGTGTGTCTCAAATGTGTACTTATACTGGGCTGTAACGGATTAAGCAGCATCTCTGGCAGAAGAAAAAAGTGGATATACAGTGACGAAGGCTTGAAACATTGCCCTTGCTCACTGCATTTCAGGCTGTGACCCAGGCAAATCAAAGAAAATCTTCTTCATCTGGTAGTAGGGAGCTTTGTGGCAGAGCTGCATGTTTCTTGGGTACTAAGTGGCCATGGGAGAAAACTGGTTTCAAAGTATTTGCCTAAGAGCTTTCGGTTAACTATCTAACACAAACATAAGGAAAGTGATAAATAAACTTAGTTCCTAAGGCATGTAACACGTGGTTACTGACCTGTTTTTGAATGGTTTCGTCACCCGTGTTTTAACTTCGTAGGGGTTCAGAGATTCACAGGATGAGTGACTGAGTAGCCCATAAATACTGATTTATACCCATTTTTCTTGTTATACCCTTCACTTTACCTGTTGGACACCCGTTGACTTGCTTGGGTGAGATGGGATTTCCCTGAACAGGTCACCAGTTACTCCAATTACTGCACAGGATTTTGTACTTCAGTTCCTGTGTACTTGGTATCAATACCATAAAAAACGAGGCTAGCTGTAAAGTAGTTACCCTCTAAATCCAGCCTGGGCCACAGCAGCTAAGATTTTAGTATTGGTGTCCTGTTTGCATTGACTTTTAGTTCTACATGGTAAGACGCCAGCATTATTTTGTTCTGCAAGCATATTATAGATGCTTTTACTCTCAGTTCTGTGTTACAGGGTTATATTGTTGCACTGTAAAACGTGAGCTCGTTGGGGTTTTGCTGTCTATATAAGTTTCTGTACAAACACTGATCTCCGTGGACACAGGTAACTTATTAAAATGACTAAGCATTGTGTGTCAGAGCCTGCATCAAAGCAAGAATGTGCTCTACCCAGATTTTTCATACAGTGCCAGCCTTAAAAGTCAGCAGGCCAAATTATCTTTGTAAAGAAATGCCGTTCTACTGAAGTCAGTGAGGCCTCCCCAGTTTGGCTCAAACACTAACACCTATTGTAAGAGTTCAGCTAACCTGAGTCTCCAGAGCTTTGCACAGGATTCTTAGCTGGACTGACATTTTAATGTGAGACCCAGACACTGAAGCACTTGAGTTCACCGTTTTGTTTCTAGAGTATCTCCAACGCAGATCAATCCACTAGAGTCTGTGTCATACAGTAACTCTTGAATGAAGAATACAGCTCGCTTCTGTAGAATGAGGTTTAACAGATCCAGCAGCAGATCTCATCTGTTCATTTAAGGATCAGCGACCTGCAGATTTAAAGAGTACAAAGAGCTGACAGCGCATCTGTAGACTTTCTGCATGTATTCCAGTCAGAAGCAGCATTGAGGTTGCCTCTTGCAAACTCGTTTTTAGAGAGTATCAGAGTTATTTTAAATAGAGGAACATTACCTGCTTACACTGTGTCCTTGTAGTGTGCTGCCCTGGTAGAAATATTTGTCTATGTCATTTTGGCAGTAACATTTAATGTACAATTATGTTTGTATGTAATTACTGCTCCTTGACTACAACAATTAGTTTATGTCCCAGTGCCTGCTCTGACCCTGATGAGAGAAGGAATGGCCTAGGGCTGCTGAATCTCATGTTAGTGATTCCCAGCTATTTCGTAGTGGAGGATCCGTGTCATCGGTAGGAATTTTTAATATTCAAATATTGAAAGGCCCCAACTGAGATTCAGGCCTTGCTGTAGATGTGTGATAAAAGACATCTCCAATCCAGAGTTTAAACAGAAAATTCAGACAAAGGCTACAAAGCAGATCAGGAAGGAACATAGTCCATACTGATAAGCTGCTTCGTAGTTTAACTCTGAAGTCCTGTATCCCCCCTTCTACATGTTAATGGTCTTCCAACTGCATTGAGCTAACTCTTTTCCTTGCACAAAGGAAGCCAGGAGGAAATCAGAAGCTGTGCTGCATCTGGTGTCCTTAGGGATCAGATGGCCCTCAAGCCAGCCTGCATCTCCTGGCCCAGGGGTGACCCACAGAGACAAGGAAGATGCACCCAGAGGGAAGGATTCTGTCCTAGTGCAGGTAAGAATGGGTGCACAGCTAGAAGGGAGTTGGCCTTCCCAGCACCACTCCAACTCAGAGCTTCTTTCCCTGTTGGGAAACTTGGATAACAAATCACAGCCAGAATCCAGTCCTGCCTCACAGGCAGGGCTGGTACCTTTGCCTGGTGAGATTACCCAATGTTTAGCATTACTAGTAATCCGATGGGAAGGTAATAAGCAATGTTTGGAGAAAAACAACTGATTACTGGCCACAGCAGTCACTTGCTGTTACCTCACAAGGTTACAGCAAGTAACCTTGTTACCTCGAGGTAATCTCGGGAAGCAGCTTAGGACAGATATTTAGAGATAAATGGTGCTCTCCATCACAATATGGTACCCCATTGATGTATGGAATTGAGGATGAAATCACTTGGTGTTTGTGCATGTATCTGTGACAGGAGTTAGCCCGAAAGAACATTTGAAAGTCAGAGATTTCCTCCCATGGTGTTAGGCAAGAAGGATGAGACTTCTGTGTTCAGGGTCAGGCACCTCCTACACTTTAGGAAGAACTATGCTGCAGCAACAGGATATCCTGTTTTAAATAATACAGATAGTGAAAGACTGCAGCCCCATCTGCTTTTCTTCACCCTGATTAACAATTATGGAAGGAAAATGGATCCTGATACTGATACCCTGATATCTCCTAAAATGGTTAGAAGGTGCAAGCACCAAAACATTCTTGGCTGTAAAGTGATGATCGGCTTTGTCTGTCCTACAAGCTAAATGTCTGGCTTGTTGCTGCCCTCCACTATTAACTCCCCTCTACTGCAGGATGATTTGCTGACACTGCAGTTTTAGACACCCCACATGGCTGCTTTAGTGATACAGCAGAATCTGGAATATAAAGAGACTCTGTGTAGGTATCAACTCTCATCTGTAAATCGTGGCTGGGTATTTGTAGGGATATTCCAAACAAGAGAATTTGAAAACCCCCTTACCACACCTCTGCATCCATCACTCGTCATGAGAAGGTGGCTTATCAGAACGTACCGGGAGGTACGTCACACGTTTATCGTAAAAAACCAAAATTGGCACCCAGTGTTAGTATGACATTAATATGGCTGAATCTCTGTAAGGTGGCGCTGACTCTGTGTTAACTCCAGGTTTATTTTGTTCCCCACCCCCTTTCTGTAGCAGATTTAAGCAGCTTTTTGCACTGACACTTCCTGGCTTAGCTCATGGTGCTTGGTGCTTTATGCTGCTGGAGTAAGCACGAATCACAGATGAGAACTAAAGACAAACCTAATAGTTCACATGAAAAGCAGTCTTGTCAGTGTGAGTGATGATTTGTAAAAACATGGACTAACAGTCTACAAAATCATGCAAAACTAATATATCTTGGACTACCAGTGTTGAAATAAGTAGTTGCATTAGAGAAGGGCATTAAGGATTCTCTTGTCTGATGGCCTTAGACTTACAGATAAGACCAGCATGTGAAATTAAATACTTGAATTCACGTCATTAATTACTTTCAGTGTCACTTCACAGTGATGCTTCTGGGTTTCCTTTCAGGGAACTTCTATTGGTAGAGCTATTTGGCATAGTCACTCTTAAGACCTGACTGAGAAAATTGCTTTTTTCCTCAGGCCCTTTCGTGTCAGATGTGGAGCATTTCTGAGACTGTACAAACACCCTTCCCACCACTCACTTGAAAGAGCTTCGCGTTCCCCTTGCACATACCTGATAGTACTCACTCCAGCTCTGTTTCTGGTGCAGAGTTTTCATAGGAGTTTAAAGATTTTCTTTCTTGCTCTCTCCAATGCCTTAAATAGTTCTCAAAAATTATAACTTACAGGGAAAAAGTAGTTCCTTGGGTTTGCCATCCTTCAAACAAACCTTTCCCACATCCTTAAAATGACAAACTCATCCTATACATAAACTGCTTTTGCTAAGATGAAGCAGAACTGATAGGAAGCCAGGAGTACCACCGCACCCTCCATCTCACAGGTTCACCTAAGCACAAGTTTTGCTCTGCCCCCAAACCCACAAGCTTTGGCTTCCCCTCCTCTCCCAGAGGGACAGTTGCTCAGTGGGTCCATACAGTACTTCAGGCCTGGGGCTGGGGAGAGCAATGCAGCCTCTGCCTACCCAAGAGGCCATGGAAAACACTCCTAAAAAACCTAAACCACTAAAATACCAACATTTTAACATTTCTGAAAATTAGCCCCCTCTACTACTACTTCTTTCCAGGAATGATGATGCCTTGTCTAAATCCAATTTGCAGTCAGTTCAAAACTTCTCTTTGTAGCCTGGCCAATCTTTTTTCATCTCTTTTTCACTCCAGACTAAGGTTAACATGCAAAGTAACTTGAAATTCCAGGAAATTCTGTTATTTTAAATCAAGCTTTAGCAACCAAAATGTTTGAATTTTATTTAAGCCATGCTTAAGTATTGCTGAGGCTGTCGTTATCAGCGTTCAGAGCCATTGGGTCAGAATATTCTTTGCTGGATAAGCTTATGCTCAGCCTCATGGCAAAGTTCAGGTCAGACCAGAAAATGTTTGAAGAGAGCAGGAAGTGCTGGATCTACAAGAAAAAAATACCGGATAACACATTTTTGTCTGTTTCAGCACTTAAATCAGTTCTCCAAATTTCAGCTTGGAAACTACAGAATATCAGTGATTGAACTGATATAACAATACTTGAGAAAATGTAAAAAGATGAACCTAATCTTATAAACACCCTTTCACGAAACTGTCTAATTTGTCTTTTTGACTCTAAAGTGTTTTGAACGAGATGTGGAATAGTGTGATTTCAGACCAGAAACAACTTGGGGAAAAAAGCATATGTAAACACTTCACCATACAGTGATATTTATTAAAAATTTTCAAATTTATTAGTAATGTTGTCAAATTGGTATTAAATTTTGGGGGGTTTCCAGTGATGTTTCTGTACTGACTTGTTGCAGTGTTAATTACTGAGAATTTATTCGCCACTTCTAGGCATCTAGGTAGCAGAATAGGAGGCAGCAGTGACTGAGCTGTAGTTCAGCTCAGAAATGGGATAATCTTGGATTTATGAATGCGAGAAAGGTTTAAAAGCTCAACCAGTTCATAGTCATCATTCTGCTGTGGAACAAGGTCAAATCATCTCAGGTGTAGCTGTGAATGAATTCAGAGGCTTTGTTTTCTAGAGAGCAACTATTGGGATTTCTTAACCAGACAACCTGTGTCTTACTCGCAGGGCAATACTCCAAGTGCCCTCAATAAGTTTCTCTCAATTTCTATTGATAAAACTGGCACTTTGCAAATAATTAGACCCTCTCAGGTGGGGTTGGGGTGGTGAACAAGGGCACAGCAATATTTGGACTTCACAGAATGATTTCTCTGCCCCCCGCCCCCATGATTTGTGTCCATTTCCTCCCGCTCCCCAAAAGGGCGACAAGCAGCTCCCCTAGGCCCTGCTTTATGCAGACTGTGTTATCAGCAGCTTCCATTCCTTCAGAACTGGGGAGTAAGAACAAGCTGTAATTGAAGGCTGAAGGTATGTACCCTCTCTTTCCCGCCCTGAAGGAACTGAGCTGCTGCCAGCAATTGCAGGTAGCTGGCAGATCCCTGGGATCACAACAACCAGGAACCAGTAAGTGCACTCTGGTCTGTCTACCTGTCCTAGAAAAACTCGCCTGACAATGACAAACACTTCCCAACTCTCTCTGCATTCTTCCTGGCCTCTGAACTCTCTCGAAGGAACAGTCTTTATTTCCAAAGATTGCCCACTGGGTCAGGTCAAAATCCCGATCAAGAAGAGTGGTGAAAATTTTGCAATTCAAGTAACGCCGTATAAGCTGTTTCAAAATCTTTCAGTGAAAACATACAAAGTGAGTACATACGGGTGTTGCAACCAGCACTGTAAAGGCAGTGGAAACTGGAGCGTGTCTCCTGTTGCAGTTGCTGAGTTACACTATTCTTCCCACTTTGCAAGCTATTTAACCATTATCTTTCTTTTGTGTAGAGCAAAAACTGCTTCCTGATGGAGTTTGTTACTCAGTGACTGTTTTCACGCTTTGCTTGGAGACTGTATAGAATGTGATCCAGTCGTGGCTGCTCTGGGTATGTTGTTAACAGGTCCAGAGCCCCAGTATTGCATGCAAGTACCTTTGCATTACTCTATCTGGTGATGTCATTCACTCGTCTCATCCTGCGCTGCCAGTAGAAAGGGGTTTGCTTTGATTTAGAAGGATGATGGGTAGTGTCTTTTTTCCTGATGATAAATAATGGGCAGTACAAAATAGACCAAGCAAAGCTAATGTATCATAAAATTGTGAGAACTTTACATATCAGAGTAGTTTCATTTGTAGAATATTTTCTAGGATTCCAGTCAACTCTTAAGCTATATCACACAGGTGAGATATCTCACACAGGTTGTTTTGAACCAATGGGTCAACTGATTTAATTACTATTTTCTCTTCCTTCTCTTACTGCATGAGTGCATGCCTCTTGCTCTGTTTCCCCTTTCCTTTCTTCCTCTGTCCTGCCCTAATCCTTCAGCATGTGTTTGATTTTGAAAAACAATCCCTCAACAATGTTGTTGCTTCCTCTGCAGCCTTTGTATTTGCTCCTTTCCCGCTGCTCTTCCCCCGGCATGCCCCACCTCCACAGCAGAGTCTTCTGGTTCGCTGTCTGGAGCATATTGCCCTCTAGCACTTGAACTCAGCAGAAGTCACTCGGCAAGACTCGGCTGAACGTAAGGAAGACAACCAGAAAAGATCTCTAACCATGAGCTGCACATAGTTCTGGAATATTAGGATGAACACGAACTTGCTTGTCTGCCTCAGTTCTTGCACTTACTGGAAATACACAGGTAGCATAAAAGTAAAAAAGATTCAGTTGGTTTGGGGGCATCCTTTGTAGTCCAGGTACAGCCTTAGAAACCCAGAGAGTCTCAGGAGAGAACCCCTGACAGCTGATACCTTCATCACCTCCTGAAGGACGGCACTGAAAGCCTTTCCTTTAGTTCACGTCCAGAACAAGGCAGTGAAGAACACAGGTTTGAATCCTGACCACCAGCTGTAAAGTTGATCCAGCCAAGATGTTGCACAGCCAGTTTCCACGGGCAGTAGCAGCTACTTTGTGAGCTGTTCTGTCCCCTCACATTCATGTGTCAAAGCCACTGGAAGTTTTGGGCAGATTTCATACAATGGAAAAAATTAATAACTACGCAGAGGTGGTCTGTCATACACAGAGGTGTTGCAGCCATGGTGGCCACTTCAAGCTTCACTAATAAGGTAAGTCCCTGCTCCCTCTTCCCTTTTCCTGCTCAGGGAAACTTTGCAGTAGTTGTCTCATCTTCCAGATCTGCCTCCATGGTCTCTCTGCTCTATATCCTTTCCTCTTCTGTTTCGCCCAGAAAAGCTCCAGGACTCTTACGAATGACTGCTCGTGGTTCTGAACGTTGCTGAAGTGCACAGAGCTGAGCAGGACACTCTGTGGATAAATACACTTGATGACAGGCTTCAGCAAGTGCTGCTTGAAGGACGCCAAGGAGAGACACGCTTGCATTATGGCAGAGACTGGTGTGAAGAACAGCTCATTTCTGTGTACCCTCTGGATTTATCCACAGAGTCTGGTCACATTTAACTACCAACAGTCTCAGCACCATCCAGGCCACCAGCAGTTACTGAGCAACACACAGAGGACTCACTGTTCCTGAGCGGTGGTAGCTGCATGGTCCAGGGTTATCCCAGAGAGGTGCCTGGATGAGCAAGCACTTAAAGAAGACTACTGGAAAGGCAGGAAATTGCCTACTTGGAAAAGAAGGTATTCACTGAGAGCTTCCCCAGGGTCAGCTGCCCTCAGACAGAGAAAATGACTTTGGTAGTTCATACCATGCCCATGGACTCTTTCCTCCCAGTACCCACAGGGCAGGGGTGTGGCCTTCTGCCACGTCTCCAAGGCTGTGAGGGAAGATCAGGACAGAAGGCTGCAAGCCCTGAAGCCCCAAGGGTTCCACATGCATCCGTATTTACCGTGTGGTTTAGAGGGTACCCAGAACTACAGATGGGTTGTGGCTCCAACTCCAGATCGCTCACTCTTGAGTAGCTCTCTCTGACCAGCTTAAGAATCCTCACTTTATAGAAGTAAATTATTCCCAGATTTGTTGGCCTCTAAAGGGAACCAGGAGGAATATGGGCTAACTCCCCCTCCCCACCTACCCTCACATGCTTCCCCTGACCACATTACCACATCACTTGACTCCCTGACAGCTAAACACGAGACAGCATCGTGCCTCAGGTTGGAGGTGAAAAAACATTTACCTGCACTGTCACCTCTATTATCCCTCTTCATCCCGTCCTTGCTCATCTAATAAACACAGTTGATGACTGATCATGAGAGAAAACCTGATTTTCTTCCTGTAAGCAAATGTTTTTATTCCTCTAACTGAATTCCAGGAAAATTTGGTGGCAACAGCTTGAACCAGTTATCCCTGTATCTGTGTTTCCTCTAAAAGAAGCAGACATCTGTGACAATTTTTTCTCGGTGTTTGCCACGAACCTTACATGAGAGAAGATGAGGTTGAGAGCATTTGCCTTCATAATGATAGGTTGTGTTTTCAAATTGCATAATATTTCTATTTTTAGATGTAAATCAAAATTGTTTCCAGAATCCCCGAGGCCTGTACTTCCACTGAAAGGGTGTCACATACAAAACCTTCTCCTTTTCTTGCAGAAAACTGAGAACTGAGGCACTAGGCAGAAAAAAAAAAATGCTTACTCAAAATCTTCCCCAGAGAAGGTTATAATAAAAAAACCCAATTCCCTCGAGGGAACCTCAGCGATTCTATATTGAATTTAATTGGCAGTGAGATAATTCACATAAAGTTTAATACATGAAGTATTTAAAACCAATACCTTGGTTTAAAAAATCCCCAATTTTATGCTAAATTAGCTAACTCATAAAGCTGTAGCTTAGAATAAGATTTTATCAGTCTTTGCCATTACTAAATTTAGCTTCTTACCAGCAATCTTCAGAAACAGAACTTCCTCAACCACAGACTTCTTTGTGATACATACACGTTTCTCTGTGCATTAACCAGACAAACTGGCACCTCCGTAACGTGCAGACTGAGCGCAGGCTCTGCTGTGGCTGGTACTCACCTCCCATCTGTTTTCTCCTGTCAGCAGCTGGAGTGCGAGCCCAGAGGAAGGGGATTCGGTGCCACATTCTAGCTTCCAGAATCTGATTTGGCACTTCCGATGGCTGGGACTGTGGGAGCAGGGGCAGTGAAATGGGTATTTGGCTGCTGAGTGAGTGGGTGTGGGTTAATCTACCCCAGACTGCTTCAGGTTTTGGAAGCCTGGTTTTGCTTTGACCCGCTCCTCAGGCGATGTTCAGCACTATTTTTGGTATATTTAAATGTCACTTCCCCTTTCATTGTTATATATAATAAACCATTTACTCTCCAGATAATCCAGAGAACATTTTAGGAAAAAAAAAAATCTACAACTGTACATCAAGATAAGAACCACACAGTATTCTGGAGAAGCTGGTGGCGTAGCACTGACATCTGCAGACAACGTAAAGTATCAATTACATCTGTTTTATCTTATTCTACATGATGAACTTTCAGTATTCATTATTTTAAAAATATATTAGAGACAGGTGTCACGTCTGGCCAAATAGACTTCTAAACTTTTTCATCTTTGAAGCTATAGCCCACTGCCATTAAATAGCTTGAGCAGTCTAGGTACAAACGAACCGCTTGCTATGTCCTTCAGCTAACTGGAGTCCTCTGTGCAATGTCACCTCCGGCAACTGCTCCAGCGTGCTCAGACGAGAGCACTGTGGTCAGATCTGGGAGCTTAACACTTGGCTGCGGTTTAACTGTACCGGCTATTTTTAAGCATCAGAGGTTGCAACTCAACAACTATTTCATTACGTCTGTATTTTCAGGGCAGCCTCACTTGTCAGTGTGTAATCAGGCCACATGGGTTCCTCATGTGCAGACATCTAGGAATGCCTGCAGCTCCAGGGCTGCCTGAGCAGTGCTGCTTTCAAGAACAAGGGAGTGACTCTTCCTGTGGGTTTTGTGCACCACAGAAAAGTAGAATAATCATCTACCTTGCTCTATGCTTGTATATTTAAAACTGAAGAGTGTTAATTTCCTAAGGATTTTTCCCCTTGCTTTCTTACCTTGCATAAAGTATCAGTGGCCAAGTGTTTCACTGGAAGAAAACAGGAGCAGTTTATCAGTAGACCACTGTTTGTAAGGAAACAATATGCTCTTCTAGGAAACAATGAGCTCTTCTAGGAAACAGCTTCCGACTTGCTGTCTACTGATAAAATCGAGTTACATCCCAGGGAGCTGAAAACAAAAGATGTTACCTGGCAGTGAGGTTAGGGGTAAGCTTCAGAGGAGACTTGTCACGGTGACCCCTCCTTGTACATTGTTATTGCCACGGACAGATTCAACTTCATTCAAATTAAAACTATACTGAAATGCCCCCGAATTTGCTGCCGGATGCCTGCTAAAGAGTATTGCTTCTGAAACACTAGCGAACAATCCGAAATCTCCCCACCCCTCCTGCATTTGCAACGACTCCCACCGTTACTGCTGTGGTAGTCTTGGGGGAAAAAAATCCCTTTGGAAATACCAATTATTAACCCTCTTGTATTAATTAAAGACCTGCTCTGCTCCCTATGCATTTGCTAATCCTATTTTATGGTGATTTGTGCATCGCTTGACTGATGCTTCTCTCCACCCGAAGGTGACTCCTGCACCTTGGAGCATACCAGGCTTACTCCAGCCCAAGCAAAGCTGTTAGAAATGCTGCTTATTCAGCTGCTGCGCTGGCGACATGTATCCGGTTAGAAACAACCACATCCCAACGGTGTGATGCTTTTCCACAACTCTGACTAATTCTGGGTTTGGTTTTTTTTTTTTGCAGTCAACAGAAAGTTGTCTGCAAGTAACGTTGGCAGAGCACTTAAATGTGATGTTCCATGATGCACCCGTGTTTGTATACATGCACTGAAGGTTAGGCATAGCAGGACCTTTTGTCACACAAAAACATGACAACTTTTAAAATAAACAGTGAAAATGTACAAATAAACGCACGTACAGGCCACGTGCTTCATTACAAAGACAATTTACTGGTGCTTGTAGAGAAATGGCAAAGAAAACAACCAGCAAGGAGGCAGGGGACACAGGAAGGAGGAGTGACACCACTCTGGTTTATGGCTAAACATAGGTTTGGCTCCTTTTGTTTGGCTAAACCTAAGAGCTTGAATGTCAAACAATGCCTAAAAAAGAAGAGAGGCATTAAAACCAAAACTGCTTATTTCTTCAGGAAAAAAAATTTGTGCAAGGTCCTTGAAAATAAACAAGACTGCATCAAAGATACGGGTATCTAGAAGCCAAATTCTTTTTATAACTGAGACTATAAATACTATATTTGTAAGATTCATTTATAGACTCTTAAATGAGTGGATTCGTTCCTGTGATCCAACTCGTCATTTTAGGTGTATATAATAAAGCACAACGCAGGGCACAGTTATTTTTACTATGTGGATAAATTAATGTCACACATGTCCTAATTTACATGTACTTTGAAGGGAAAAATGAGATAAAAAATTACCAGTGAGATAAAGATGAACAACTGTCAATTTAATGTAACTCCCTTTCGACAGAGTCAACACCTGCAGATTTGACTGCGGTGAAGAGGTGGAACAAAGAGCTTCTGGTTCTCTGGGGAAGGGTGGAAGGCATCTCAACCGTGGTTCCATAGCTGACACGTTTCAGCATTTGGCACAGAACAGCTGTTTCCATGGATAAAGTCCTCATCCCCGATCCTACTTATTTACCTGCTGTGCTGTTCAGAGCAGAGGAAGGGCTGCAGTGTCAAGTGACGGACCTGGGCTCATCCAACCCAAGCATTTCTTACTAGTTTCCTGTGGCGGTGTACAAACATTTTCCTTCTGCTATGCAAGTCCTTAGAGCTTCTCTGCTATTTGGTGAAATGACTAGGACAAATCATAAGTGAAGAAAATTAGCTTTATTTATGTAAATTAGAAAAACGAATTGTTAGAACTTTGGTCAAATGGTTAATTCTGTACAATTCACAATTATATTTATATACAAAACTTATAATAAAATACAGTACATCACACTTTTCCTGAGTCACAGTGTGTTTCTCAGTTCTGTAAATCCTTTTTTTTTTTCCTTCTTCTTTTCATTTTAAAGTAATTAGATCTAAGCAGGAAATGCTACCCTCAGTTTGATAGTGTTTGGTTTTGATAACACTGGTATTGCGAAAGAAGTCAATACACTATACGTAGAAAATACTTTACAGCCTTTGCAATTTTGATAGTTGTTTTTCTATATTAAAATATGCTCCTTGATAAAAACGTTAATTAAATACTGCTTACTATGAGCTTGTTGCACTTTATTTGACACAAGACAAGCTGACTTCAACTATGTCCATCTCCTTGCAGGAGATAAATTCAGGTGAGTTAGGTGTGTATATAACCGATCAGTTAGAGATCAGGAAACATACATCCAGATAGAGCAGACGTCTGAATCGAGGCACATCGTACTGAAGTGGCTGTCCTGTACTGGACAGGATACGGCAGCGCCGGTCGCCTGGCCAGCCCAGGACACCCGTAGCACAGTGTACGGCCTGATGAGCGAGACTGTGTCGAGCAGCCAGGCTGCAAGCCCCAAACCCTGACCCGCGCAGGACAGTCCCACCGCGTAAAGCACTGCGGAGTCCTCGGGGAAGAAGCACTGTGGAGCTGTGTTTAACAGCAGCTGTTAAACCTCGGCCAGCTCAAGATGTTCTTAGGATTAAAGCTGTCAGTGTTACCTTTACTGAGTTGGATTTTTTGAGATCGACGATAGTCTATTGTAAGGCTTACAAGGGTATTTAATCTGTTTACTTAATGATGCAGTGTGTTAAATTAGTGATCAGGATAGATTACAACCCACAAGCGAATTTATGTCCCAGTTGAATCCAAAAACCAATCAGGGTAATTTTTGACAAACATTGATTTAAAATGAAATTAATTTTACTTAACGACTACATGTGGGCTGCTCCTAATTACATCTATGGAAAAGTTCACTAGACTTTTTTAACATAGGCATGTGCACTTCTGATATTTTAGTCCAAAATAATAAAAAAATACAGATTAGATGCCCTCTGATAGATTTATTTATAGTGTTTAGAGATGTTTAAGGAGTCTTTCACTGACAGAGAGTTACAGAGAGATTTGCTTTCTCTTAAAAGCTTTCTGTACTACTTCAGTGCAACCCGAAATATGTGAGATCAACTCATAGCAATCCTACTCTGATTAGAAATTAAAAGGGACTTTTTTTTTTTGTATCAAAGTGCGTAAAATGAGAATACGAGACTTTAAAGAAAATTGGTCTTTAGCTGAATGCTTGAACTTTTCCCCGGATTCTTTGTGTGTTTAGCAGTCTTCACTTTGATGCTTTCTTGATTGCCTTTGACAGCTGACTCAAGCCTGGCTTTCAGAGTTGGAGAGGAAGCCATCAGCTTTTTAAACACTGAGGAGTACTGCGGACCAATCTGCATCAGGTTTTGCAAAGCAAACTCATGTAGATTTTTTGCCGAGTTTGTAGCAGAAACCAGGGCGTTTTCATCCAGAAGAAAGGAAATAAGGATGGGAAGAAGGCAGGCCACCAGGTGAGCACCTACAAACATCGAAAACACTATTTAAACATGCACTTTTAGAAAACAGCTTCCAGTTCTAGCTAGAGGTGCGTCTCCAAGTTAACATTTAACACAAACTTGAAAGCTGCAAATATTACTTGAACTGTCTGGTAAAAAGAACCAACATTCTTTAGCAACTTTATTAGCAATTAGTGTTCAAAATGGATTCCTAGAGGACCTTTTGTTTTTATTTGTTACTTACGGCCACTTGCATGTGCCTAATGCTTTGGATACCAGGAATGGCAGCAACTTACGGTGCTCTTCCTCAGCAGCGCTGGTAAGAGCTGTAACCACCTTTATTCCCTCCTGAACGACTTGAAGTTCAGCAGCATTTTCAGGTTTTGCTTTTTCTGTTTCCTGCAGTTTTCTCACAATGGATGGTGCTAAGGAGTGGATAAAAGGGTATGACACAGCTTTGTTTGGGTGCTGAAAGATGGAGTGCAGCAGCTGGTAGCACTTACACTGCACCTAGAGGGAAAATCAAATTTGCAGTTACGAAGTGTTCTACTTAAAATTACATGTCAGTGTTTCCAAACTCACAGCTTGTCAGATAAAATTTTAGGGAGGGGGGAAAATATGCCTCACTGCTTGAAAATTCATCAGGTTGTTGCAGGCTGCTAATACCTTACAGCAGCACTGTAACTCGTAATCAAATTGCCAAGAGAAACCAGATCATGCTTCCTCTTTCTTTCCACCAAGTCCTGCACCTTACTGCATTTTTGAGTTAAGGAAAATTGTTATTCGTATGTGAAGATTATGTCAGTTCTGTTGTGAAAATACCCTCTTCTTTGCAAAAGTACAGCTGACTGAGAACAGGCGCTTAAAATGTAAGCATTGCCTCTGTCAGGCTGTAGGCACCGTTTTGAAAAGCCTCGAATGGGGCAGCGGCTTGGCACGTCACTGCAAGTCAACAGGACAGAAACTGCCCAGTGCCTCCGTCACTTCTGAAAGGCTCTGGAAGGTGCCTGAACACCTGGATAAAATCTGCAAAGACATACTACCATTTTCTTGCAGTCATATTTGCTGTCCTCAGTTTCCTTTCTGGGGAAACTGATGTTTGTAACACTAGAAGTGTAACAATATGTTAAAGGGTACTTTCTTATAGCTATTTCTCAAGTAAAGGTAACTTCACTTGATTTTTTGTTACTACATTAACATATACAGAGGAGATGCAAGAAAACCAGTTTACAGTGAATTCTCACAGTCAAACGTGACATCTATCTTGCATATCGTGCATTATCTTCAGAGCTGGACTTTCTGAGTGAAGTCGTCCCAGCTCTTAGAAGAGGCATTTGTATTTGCAATGATAATAAATATAATTACATTTTTTCCCTGATATGTTGATTTTTTCAGATGAAGAATAATAACAGATGAACTCTAGCATTACAACCTGAAGCAAGTATGTGGAAATATTTATACTAGGCTGGAACAAAGCATTAACCTAGTTCAATATGCTGTCTACAGCAGCAGCCAGGAGCTGATGCTTGTGAGACAGTCGAAGTTATGTAGTGGTCCCTGCTCCAGCTCCCAAAGACCCCAGCTGAGGGATTTCCTGTGCAAAAGACAGTAGCTGTGTGTTGAAGGTAAAATGAACAAATAAAACGAAAGAGGTGCCTGAAAACCCACACAACTATCATGTACTTATCTATGTATAAAGGTGTGAGTCTGGTGCAATGACAGAAAATAAATTGTAGGAATACGGAATTGTATATGGGATCAAAAACTGTAGAAGATGCTGCTGGACGTGCTCCTGCTAACTTGTTTAAGCTGTCTTTTAAAATACAATGGATAATGTCAGGACAGAATTAACTGGAATCAATACACAGGACAAGTGAAACGACTATCAGCTGAGATCCATTTCATATGATGCTGATGTTCTCTAACTTCGCCAGAACTTACAAGAGGATCTTTTGAGTCAAGCGCTATTTTAAACTTCTCGATGCAACGCTTCTGAAGGCACTCTATGGTGGTAACTTCTGGGCTGGTGGACATAACAAACACTGTGACAGCTGTGAGCAGGCTGACTTCATCGAGTTCCTGGAGAGGCCCATCTATTATCAACAGAGGAAGCAGGCGTTAGATTTGCATTAAAAAGTAATCCTATGAATTCAAGTGTTGTAAGGAGGCGGAACAGAAATGTCTATGTCTTTGTTTCTTTAGGAATCTTTTTTCAAATAGCTGACATACTCTGATACAGTTTTACTGTAATAAAAGCCAAAACGGGAATTGAGGGGCAGTTACACGCGTATCTGGAAATAACCGCACACTCCTACTCCATTGCTCCTCTGTATAAAGTGCAGTAAATATCCCCAAAGAGCTGGTATCACATATGAGGGTACAGCTATTTTAAGAATCATACAAACTTTGCATTAAGAACATACATTATTTCACTGTAACTTAAAAAAGCAGCACTATAAACAAGAGATCTATCAACAAACTACAACTTAGACATGAAACCTGCGGAATGATAGAAACGCAACAGACCTGGGAAGCTGAAGAAGCAGCACCCAGAAAACTAACTTTAAGACAGAAATACTTTTTCTTCAACTACTGTTTGGACACCCTTTGCCTCACCACAGGCCCTAACCCTTAGTGCAGAGCCCACGTGCGTGCAGCAGTCTTCATGCTCAGCTGTACGCTGAAGCTGTAACTCCTCTTCACTCTGTCGTACCACGTAACTACTTTGTGGCACTGCGTAACACAGGGCTAAGCCCGCGGGTGCACACCTGCACCTCTGGAGATGATGAATTCTCACACGGACTGTAAGGACAGGATTGCACTATCGTTTCAACAGTACTTGGGAGCCAACTGATTCTCCTCTAAGATATTACTCTTTTTAAGACGTGCATGAATTTAATTTCAACAAAACCAAACAACCTTTCACTCAAACATTTTTTGTTTTGTTTTTTAAACACACAAACCCAGAATCCGTGCTCACCTTGATCCCAACAGTCAAGCACTGTGACCAAAGCACTACGTAGGAGATCAGTCCAAGCAGTCCGGCTCTTCTCTGCCCGAGCCATAGGAGAAGACAAGAGTCCCTTAAGAGCTTGTAGAGATGCAGCAACTGTCAAAGGTAACTGGCCATCTCTCGATTTCACAGCAGTTTCTTTAAGTGCTCCAATAATTAGGTACAAGATAGTAGGAAGAACTGAAACACTTCCTGTGAAACAAAGTATATTAACTGCACAGAAATTAAAAATAAATAAATTAAAGCATTTTTCCTGGATTCTCTTTTGTTTATAATTTACAATTTTTAATCACCTATGTGAAGGGAGGCACGGGTAATTTGAAGAAAGATTTGAAATTTGAAATTTGCTATAGCAAACATGGAGTCAGACTGCTGAAGTGAAGCTAAACCTCTTCCCCTTCTAAATTAGCGTGGTATAACTTCTCCTTGATGGTTTTACTATATGAAGTGTGGAATTATGTCATGTTCAAAGAAAAAGAATAGAAAAATCAGAATTACTGAGAAGCAGAAGAGAAGATATGGAAGTATACAAAGTACTGAAGAGTAGAAAAGAAATTATAAGCATCTAAGTGTATTTTGCAGTGAAGACAATACAGTGAAGAAGACTAACAGGGGGTAACCTCAAAACTGGTAAGAGGAAATACTTCCCCTGCGTGATGTGCAGTTAGCCATGGATGTCATTGCTCCAGGAAATCACTTAGGAAGATTAGTAAGAATTGGATCTTGGACTAAAAATGTGTAACAAAAATTCCTAGAATTACAATAAAAAACTCTAACAAATATTTTGGAAAAAGGAAGGCCTAAGGAGAGAAGCAGGTTGTCCCACAGCCTACTGAACAGATCTTCATCTCTCCTTGAGAATTTGATAGTCGACCTCTCAGAATAAGAGACTAATTAAAAAAATCTAAAACTCCCACAGGAATAACATGGCATAGCAGTTGTGCGTATTCTTAGGTCTTTGAATCTAACAGTAATTCAGAATTCTGCAAGTACTGGAGACAATCCAGAAGCCTGCACACTTAGGTGTTGCTCCTCTCTTCAGTTCTGATTCAACAAAGCAGAGCTAAGCATATGGCTTAACGTGCTCAACTCCTTCCCTAATCACAAATCATGTTGTTAAGATTTTAGTATACTGATGAGAGACCTGTGCATAATGAGGATCTCTGCATATGCATAAGTATTTTACGAACCTGAGGACATCTACCTTCTACTTTTAAAGAGCGAGTCTCTGAAAATTGACTGTTGGAAGTCAGTCAGTAGGAAATGCAGTTCAGGAGCTCATTTGAAGATGTTACTACGCATACATATCATGACAGGTGCCTGAAGTAAGAGGCGTGGTAGTCTCAGGACTCTTAACTTCAGTTACCTATTAAAGGGGAAAAGAAAGATGCAATTCCCCAAAGGAGTTCTCTTCTCTTTGATTATCGAGTTGACTTTTAGAGATGCTTCCTTATTCAACTGACTGTATAAACAAGCTTAAGATCCTCTTTTTAGTCACCTAACTTAAATGAGTCTAGTGTAAACATTCCATCTGGTCTGATCCTGCAAGCTGTTAGTTCGTGGAATAGCTTGAACAGCTAAAGACATAAAGAACTACAGGGAGAAAAGAAAAATCACAGATTACTTTTCACACAAGACAGTTGCCCTCAGATCTAAGTGGTCTATGTTTGTTTCTTTTTGCTTTGAGATGGAAAAGAGGATTCCATCCCCCTGCAGTGATAGCAAGAACTGCCTATGATTCCGTTCAGTGTGAGCTATTCCCTGGAGAAGAATCTTGTAAGATAGAGCAAATCAAGAAAAAAGAAGATGTTTCCAGGGCTGGTAGTTGTAAAAATTTGTGTAAGGTGTAACACAGATAGCTAGGGAGGGAACAGAGGAGTAGGGCAGAGATGGTTTACAGGTGTGGCTGTAACAGTACTGCGAGATTGATCGATCATAGGTATCAGTGTGATACTGGGTGGGGGGATCCATCTCAAGGTTTGGAGTGACTACCAAATGAATCGTGGGTAGAGGTCAACTGATCTGAGGAATCAACCATAACTCCCTATAGTGGCCTCCTACTGTTCAGGTGATAGCTTTTAGTGAAAGGTAACAGGATACATTTCCCTTTTAAATTTAATTTATGTCTGCATTATAAATTCCAGAACAGACAATTCAAGTGGAATATAATCACGTAGCTGTCGTATACTTCCCTGTACAAAACAAATCTATTAATTGCATGGCTACACGTGGGAGGAAAAGAAAAACTACTCCTTTAATTGCTTCAGTTTTGTAACTTGTTTTGTAATCTGACAGTCAAAAAAATAATTAGAAGAGGAAATTGTCACAAGCAAATCAACAAAACTTGCTGCCAGACTTATCCAGCTGAGAAAATTAGGTAATAACGAGAGGGCTCAAAGAACTCAATATTCTTTCATTAATCTTTTCTTGTGGTGAAACAGCGTACCTTCAGGAGAGCAGATTGCAGGAACATCAGAGAGAATAACTAATGCGGCTGCTACCAGCCTACTGCCATCTTCTGACAGTAACAGATGCTTTCCAGGTTGAACTGCAGGGCTGCAAGTTAATTTAGGGTTGAGCTGGGGAAGCTGTCTGACAAGAATACAAACACACAACTCCAGCGTTGCGAAGACTAACGACTTCCCAGGCACCAGCCCTCCTGTGTCTTTGCCTTCTCCAAATTCTGGTAGTGTTTCCTTTTCTGCAGCACCATCATCAACTGAAACAAAAAAGAAGAAGAAATATGGCAGAAATCAGCAGGCCGTACCTCATTTCCCCAAAGTCTACTTGCGACTGTTTCATCACCAAGGAATGATCTCAATACACGTATACGCACACGCACATGTATTCAAAGTTCTACTGGCAAACGTCCATCCTTCTGAATAAGCAAATTATGCCCCGGTTGTCAAAAGGCAGAAGTGTGTGCAATAGATCCAGACATACAACGTGCTGAGGCACCATGTCAGTGTGATGCCACCTGATGTGTTTTGATTCTTCTCCTTTTTTTTTTTTTCTTTCTTTCAGAAAATGAACTTCAGGAAGTTACAAGCAGAGTAACTCGTGGAGTCTGTCTGGTAACAGCTGTGTGTGCTGAGTCTCTCCGTTGCTCTACTGCAGCTGATCCCAGCTTTTCACTAAGACTCCTCCCTCCCTGATGCCACACAAGACTATCCCAGCTTCTCCAGTGCTTCTCCTCCCTTCATGCCCTCTAGTCTCCACCAAAAGCACCTGCTATCAATCATACCACCCCAATTTCTTATGTCAGGCATCTGGACTGACTTCAGTAAACCAGGATTAGTCACCAACCACAAAGTTCTTCAACTAAAATACATCTTGGAATATGACCTTCAAGAATCCAGTTTTCCAAGAAAGAATTGCTTTAACCCCGGTAATACGTATTCAACATCTCATACGTTACTGTACCTTCTGCACTTCTCCGCTTCTCCCTCACATGTTCCTGAGCTGCAAAAAGAATCAGCCGAACCACTTCAAGGGCAGCAAGCTGAATATCCGGGGATTCTCTGGTCAGTATCAGGCGATGCAAAACATTCAGCAGCTCTACACCCAACTCCTACAGTAAGAAAAATATTTGATATACCCCCGCTTTAATGCAGGAATTTTAGAAAGCAGTTAATGCTTGTTAAAGCTGACAGAATTACTCTTGTTAATCTCCCTAAGGAATACAGTATAATTGATGCAATCACAGGACATGGCGTTTTCTTCAACACCTAGCTCCCAGTAGCAGCAGTCCTGCTCAATTCTCCCATATAAATAGTAATCACAGTAATTGAGGGAGATAAAGCACTTAAAACTACTTAAACCCCTCCCCACTCCCCCCACCCCCACTTTTTATCTTACGGCTTTTTAACTCTGGCCAATAGGACGCAGACACGCTATCCCTCCCTCAGTATATGCCTGTCCTTGGAGGGAGTCAGCAGAACCTGGGCATGTCCACAGGCTTCACCACTTCTGCTGTGTTAGTGAATTGCATGACACACAGGATGATATAAAGCTTAATTTAAAGGGAAAAAAAAAAGGAATTTTGAAGTTACTACTTCTTTTTAGGTCCACCAGTGTGTTCTGGGTTTTTTAGGTGGTTTGGTTTTTGTTTTGTTTTTCTAATACCGCTGCTCTGTCCAGTTTCCTTTTGTCACCTTCGATATTTACAACAGAATTAACTGAACTGTCCTTTGAAAGAGAATAAGAGAACTTTTTTTTCTGGAATTCTCTCTTTACCTGTCTCTTATCCTACTCATCTAATCACTCCTCCTCAACAAAAAGTTCTCTGCCCCTCACTGTCTTCTTACTGGTTCCACGTTGTGCTCTTCTCTCCTCTCTCTACAGCTCTGGATTTTGGTAGAGCTACTACTTCTGTGTTGAATGTTCCGGGATATACAACAGAGAGTAGAGATACTGTTCAAACTCAAATTATGCCTTAATTCTGGAGGCTTTTGATCATTAAGTCATTACCTGATCACCACCTATTTTAGACCTTGGCCACGGAACATCGAAGAGTGCCTGTAGGGCACGTAAGCAGGCGATAATGCTCTCCATTGCTGCATCTGATCGAGGAGAGCAGAGGAATTCCACACTAATTCCTGTAAGCATCAGAAGAAAAAATCCGTACGTGTTTGAAATTTTAAGAAGTAATTTTGTCAATTACTAAGTAATCCAACAGAGTCAGAAATAGCATTTGCATTTTACATTAAGTGAATTAATCTCCTATTGCTAATATCTTGGGGCAAGAACTCTATTTCCCTCAATACAATGAAAGGACTTCAGCTCCTAGGCAGCGTAAGACATGATTATAACTGGCTATTAACATAAATAAATTTAAAAATAGAGCAATTTCTGAGTCAAGCATTGAACTCTAGGTCCAGTGATTAGGCAGACAGTTCATAATGAGTATACAGCAGACTACTTGCCTGATCACACTGATTTATGTCATAGAAGGAAATAATGGAGAAAGTAATGATAGCTCACAAGCGCTAAGGCTGGGGCTTTATCTTCCTATTTTACAAAAACACTGAAGATTGCAGCTGCCACCAACAAGCAAATTACATGAAGCCAAACTTGCAAATTCTAGAGCAGATAAAAATAATCACTTTTTTCAGAGCTTTCAGAACTCTTCAGATGCCATTTTATGATAGTGGAGATAAACTTCACGTAAACTGTGATCCACATTCTCATCCCAGTTGTACAGCTGTAACTCTAAAATGTGTGATGACTTGGGAGACTGGTCAACGTACACTAAGGAAAGTTGTGCAAGAGAAAGTGATGTGTTTTAAAGTTCTTCTGGTTTCTCTGTAGGAAGTGAAAGTGAACAAGTGGAACACGTTCAGAAGCAGAAAAAACAAGTCAGATGTCCACAGCAAAATATATGAAATTTGAAGCACTAATCCAGTAGCATTGGAAGCAGAGGAAATGAGCAGCTTTTGTATCAGAGGTCCCACTTTTAACGGAGGAAGCAATGGAGTTCAAAAGGAAGCTGGCTCTGTGCAGGAAGACTGGGATTCAGAAGAAGCTATATGCAGCTGGGTCATACAAACCCATTCCAAAAAGGAATTACAAAAGAAGGACATGTGAGAGAGACCAAAGAAAAGAAAAAAATCACAACCAGAAATGCCTAATTGTGTAAATTTAGAGAAATGAGTCTGAATTCAACTGCCCCATTAGCCTCTGCAGTAGCGGAGGCTTAAATAGAACTGTATGTGAACTTAAGGAAACGCTTTTTTGCCGTGAGGATGTCTGAGCACTGGCACAGGTTGCCCAGAGAGGTGGCAGAGTCTCCATCCATGGAGGCATTCAAAAGCTGTCTGGACACAGGCCTAGGCAACCTACTTTAGGTGGCCTTGCTTGAGCAGGGGGTGGTGGACAAGATGAATTGCACAAGTTCCCTTCCAACCTACACACTATTCTGGAGGTTCTGTGATATAAAACCATACTTCAGCGATGCTAAACCATACGCTCTTTAGTTGTAGTGCTACAACTGCAACAAAACCCACCCTTGAACTTGCACGTTTAGGAGCAGAGCAATAAGCACTTGTTTAAGATTTGTTTAGCCCATACTGAGTGTAGTTTCCTACCACACTTGGGAAATTGGTCTACAATTTTTTTCACTAGGGACTTGAAATTATTCTGACTGTATATTTTTCTAAGAGAGGCGAAATTCAACATGAATAGTTAAATATTTGTTTGCTAACAGTATTATCTATTAAAAATGACATTTTGGGTTCCAGCATCTAGTCAGATTAAGCACTCACTAACCCAAGATGAGATGAAATCTGTCAGTGTTAACATCCTCAGGAGATTTCACCAAGGGCCTGGTAGAAGAGTCTTGACACATTGTAGTTGGGGTGACAGGTCTAGAGAGATTAGTAACTCCTTCATCTGGATCAATGACGATGAAACCGGTGCTAGTTAGCCACAGTGCTGTGGCATAAAGTATCAGTGCCCAGGAGTTGTAGTAATGAGGTCTGGCATTTTCAATTGTCTCTGCTGTATAAAATGTACCACCTACGAGAAGAGAAGTTACAGTTTAAAGGATGGTATTTATTTTCAACTACTGTATCTTCTCATTCTTATAAAGGGGGGGATGCTCCTTTTTATGGAAATCATATTGATCATATTCTATGTATAACTTTTTTTAAAAAAAGTCTGATATTAAAATTCAGGCTAATGAGGGCACTTAATTTACATGTATTTGGATAGAATCCAGTACATTCACCTTTTTATTCTATCGACCATAAAATTACCCAACAAACAAGAATACCGAATAAACTACTTTTCACATCAGTTTCTCTGTTCTCAGAAGCCTTTAGACAGGTCCACAAACACACGTATTCTCTTTACAGTTCAGTCTGACCGTGATCTTAACACAAGTCAGCCAGGACATTAACGCTGTGCACTTCCAAATGACCTATGAAAATACAATTGATTTGCCTTCTTACCTTCAGCGGGTAGTTGTGATGCATATTCTGAAGGCAAAGTTAAGAGAGCAAAATCCTGAAGTGCAGCAAGCCAGAGCTTGCTTAGTGTTCCGAGATCTGCCTGTACCAAGTCCAGAAGTCCACTGGCTGAAGATGTTACATCTCTGTAACTTTCTTCTGCAGAATTTGCAGTTTTTAAACAGTGATTGTGTACATCAGTTTGATTTTTCTGCTTTTCAACTGCAACTATGTAAACCTGTTTATGTATTTGGAGAGAGATTTGTGAATATTAATACTTGGGAAAGAACTGCGATCATTAGTATGACTGCCTGTTGAATAGGCATGAGGTTTCCTAGTATCTCTTCCTGCTTCGAGTCCAATAGGAGTGGGTGAACAAGCACTTGTTTTCTAAACCTGAATCCACTCCGCCAGCTAATCTTGATGCAAGAGACCCAATAAAGAGAAACCTACCAAAATCCCTAAACGTAGCTGCAGATATCTACCCTGCTCTTAAAAACTTCTTATTTGTCCAGCTTCAGCTTTCAACCACCAAATCCTGCTATAGTTATAGCTACAACACTGAAGAACTTACGATCAAATAATATACACATAATCATGATCCTGAACCTAGTCAAACCATTCCTGAATCTTCTAACTGAAATGACATATTGAACTTGCAGCCAACTTCTCAAAACTATGTTAGCCGTAAAGAATGACGACTACAGTCTTGCATCATTCATAAACTTTGGGTGTTACCATCAAGAGATTTAACTTCAATGTGAGAAGGTTAATTTCCCTGGATGCCTTTCTAGCCATGAAAAAGATATGACTTGAAAATGCTTCACACTGGCAGCCCTCTTTAGTCTCTCCACCATACCCCTGGAGGAAGCTCTCCTCAACTGTAAAGGAGGCATAGATCAGTTCAACTCATCTAGAGTTAGCTTTTGTGAGTATCCACCTCCTGCAATTATGATTTCTGTTTCTCTTTCAACCTTCAAATTCTGGAAACAAGAAACACGTAATATTCAAAGTGAAAAGGAGCTGCCTAGGACTTCAGTGAAATGACTGTAAATTACAGGTCGCAAAGTTTATCCTCAGTTTTCTTTTTCATAGTTTCTCTATCTGAGATCCAGTGGAAACTCATTCAGAGTTTGCTTTGAATACTTCTAGTGATCTTAATTACAGATTGGAACAATCTACAGCTCTTCACCTTACAGATGAGCCTCACATCTAGTCTGAATTTTGTCTCAGCTTCTGACCAGTGACAGGTTATTGGTACATGCCATTAAACCCCTTTTCTCTATATAATAATTTTAAACTGATCACAGCACCATATCTTTTCCTGAATAGATTAAATAAATTGATCTACTTAAATCTCTTGGTGTAAGCGTGTTTTTGAGATTTTCATTCCCACTTGCTGGCTTTCCTCCAATGGCTTTCCTATTTTACCAATATCTTGTCTCAGGTATGGATACCAGAGGCTGGTATGTTCACATAGAAGCTATCCATTGCCTGCTGTCTCCTTCAAAAAAACCCCCTAGTTATCGACAGAAATATCATTGTAACTACAAAATGAGCTCATATTTAGCTGGTTACCAACTGTCAGCATCCGAGATCATTATCAGTACTTTCTAAGACACAACTTCTAAAGATAGTTTGCATTTTTAGTTTTAAATATCTGACCCCACATTTACAGGTGTTACAATAGGCACTCGCATGAGCTGAATTTAAGGCAGTTACCCCATGTGGTACCGAGCCAACACTGTTAACTTACAAGAACTACCTGCGAGAAATTAAATTCTAATAGACAGTGAGAAAAACGCTGCTTATTTGAAGCGGTACGTTCAGTGGACCATCACCATAGCCATTTATACCATGCCAATTTAAAATGAATATTGGAATATTAGAACACGTTACGAAATCCACATTTCTTAAGTACTAGACATATTTCTTAACATATAATACAAATTGCTTAACTAGCAGTCGTTTTGTCAAGTTTGCAAAGCTAATGTGCTGTTTAGAGGTATCAAAGCAAAGCAACAAGCAACATTAGACTAACCTCTGCCCAAGCCTTAAGTATAGCCAGTATCTCCATAGTTGAGGCGCTTTCACTATATTGTTGGTTTTGTGCTTCTTTCCCAGCCTGCACCTTGACCAAAGAGGATATAAGCAACTGGTGAACCCTTCGAAGGTCACTGAGGTCACTTACTACACCACTTGCTATCCAGGCACTGCATACCTAGTGTTGTAAAACAGAAAGAATGAGAAACAAGAGCCAAACACCACCAGACACTCCTTTCTACATCTGTAAAATCATGAAACCCAGATTTATTTTCTAGTGAGATACAGTCACTCTTGGATAATAATCGATGTTAAATGACATTACACATGGGTAACGAATGCCAAAAACACCAGAGGGATGTCACAAATAACAGCCAAAGTATCAACTGCTACAAAGTTTCTCAAAAGTTAAAGTGCTTAAAAAGTGCTTGGGATGTTACAGTATAAAGGTTACATGGGTGACAGTATGTTGTGTGCACCGAGGATTTGAGGCTAGATGATTTACTTCCTTTTTCTTGTGTGGAGTATCAAGCAAAAAGAAAATGTCAGAGGGTCTATTACCTAAGCCTTCTGACTTTCAACACTTGCCTGACATGCTTTTGCTGTGACATCAGGAGGAGTTTCAGGAGCAAAGGCCGGCCTAAGTGCTGCTCCAACCTACAGAGAAGTTATACAACATTTAATACCTAGCGAACTATTAACTAAATAATTACTTTTCAAAGCCAGGCTTTGTTGCAGTTGTCTTTTATAAAGCAGAGCTTCCTTTTCATTTTTCCAGACTGTTTCAGTGAGGCTAAAGAGCAGGGAGACAACTGAAGTCATACTTCTACTGTTTTGTTTTGCTGAAGACATGGTTCTCTTTCACAGGGGTCTTCAAAGTTTATTCTGTTTTTTGCACAGTCTAAAACTGAAACAGAAACCTCTTCCTTCCTGAACTCTTGACTTGATGAGTAGCTCCCAAAACAAAGAACAATGTTCCAAACCATGAAAGGCTCGTAAGACTCCTAACAGTGCCATTTCCTTACTCAGAGAGAACACAGATTTAAGGAAACAAACAGTTGAATCAAGTTGGTCAACTTTGCAGAGTGAAAGAAGGGGAGCACAACTCCACTCGCTTAAAGATCACACAAACATTTACTCACCAGGTTGCAGAGTTTACCTATCCCACTACTGAAAGCTATTTCACTACAGGCTAATGGAAATTTTCCCTGCTGCTTTAGCTGATATCTGAAAACTCCAACTTAAGTCTGATGCTCTTTCGGATGAAAGTACAAAGCATAGTATAAGTACAAGGTTTTAATGACAATGACAACATCTTAAGACGCCCTAAAGCTCTGACTTCATTTAAGGAATTTCTGAACAAGATTTTAGGAAACCATTACTTAAGTCTAGAAAGTCAATATTCATCTATTATTGGTTATTGCTATGGAAAAAAAAATCACAAGAAAAAGAGATGTTTAACTGCTTCTTATCAACTTCTGTGGAAGAGTCGATGAGAAGAGCTATGCATAGTATTAGCAGAAACACTTTAAGGGCACTGAAGGTTAAAATGAGAATTATTAGCTCTGCTTGTGACCTACTTGATGGTTGTGAACAGCAAGGACAGATGGTGTATTTTTATCCCTTGATAGTTCTAGACTAGGCACTTCTTTCCCACAAAGGAAATCTAATGGCAAAAGCCAGATCAAAGTGGGTTATAGGATGTCCTCAGTGTCAGGATCTCTCCATTTCTACGAGAGAAAGTGATCTGACTTGCTCAATGCCTGCTAGAAACTGAAGGATGGGAGCCAGAGAGGCTTAACACGGCTGCCTGTCATACTTAGCGCAAGTGCACTCCAGAATGCAAAATGATCAGAACATCTTTTGTGTAAATCCCAGTGCAGACTCCAACTGCACTTTAACTGCAGCAGACCTGGTGAGTACGGTCCATGCTTTTACCTCCTCTAGCTTATTTATTGGCCAGGATCTCCTAGTGTGATTTCTGGTGTGTGCAAAGGCAGAGGTACTTCTAAGCAGAGTCTTAAATTATAGTTGTTCCCAATATCTCTCACCATATTTTCACATTTTGAAACCAATGCTTTCCAAAACTCCCCCAAATGTTCTATCTTCTTTTTGCTGTATTCAAACAGAGAAAAGGGAAAATTGCTGAAGTTGGAAAACGTTGGGACTCAAACATTATATGCCAACTGAAGAGATGCTTTCTAAGGAAGTCCAAATAAATTGATAACAGTTTCAGTAACAAACTAACTGAAACCCAGATCTAGCCCCACGCACTCCAAAAAGCCAATTTCTTTTAGTGATTAACTGAAACGCTAAACCTGTTCAAGTTATTAGCAATGGTGCTTACGTTGGCTTGATACTGCTCCAGAATTACATGACCTGGAAACTCTGGTTCTGGAACAGCTGCAAACTTCCGAACAACAATTAGCAAAGTTTGAAGTCCAGAAAGACGAAGTTGATCACTGTGATCTGTGGCAGCCATAAAAGCCATACGGATCAAGTCAGCTAAATGCAGTACCAGAAAATCATCTGAAGAGAAAATAGGAATGAAAAAAGAAAAGTTTTATTAAATTTAGATTAAAATAAGATATTTTATAAGACTGGTCCCAACTATTTAAAAATATGTGTATTTTACGTTTTACCTTACCACATATCAAGGATTCACTTGAGGCACCTTATATATACAACTCGACATCTTATGTTAGCTGATCTAGACTCCTTTCCATATGAATGTACAAAAAAAGGTACTTAGAATAAAGCATAAATATCTTTATGTATAAGGCAGATTTTCTAAAAAAAGGAGTGTTGAGGAAAACACCTACAGATAAACATAGACAAGGACTGAAAATTTGCGCCATGTGTTTCCACTGGTAATTATGCAAATTACAGAAAGCAAAAAAAAGTGGAGTTTTTTAGTCCTACTCGCAGATACCAAACTGTGATGATGTAGGCTGGTGCCAGCTATCACTGCTGATCACCAACACTTGCGCAGAAACAATGGCTTCCTACGCATACGCCACGGTACTGTAACCAGGCAAGTGAGTAAAAGCTGCAGTGATATGCCAATATTCTGGCGAACAAAGATTGGTCTACACCTTAATAAATACAGGCTTCTCATCAGAGTAATTAAAGGTTTCAACTATTACAAACAACAAATTTATGATGAACTCCATTAAGATGCAAACAGCTAATATTTATTTTAATCATAGTTTGCATTCTGTGAAATTCTTCCAGTGCTTCACACATACCTCTTGAATCACGTTGTTTTCTTTCCTGAGCTAAAGTTATGTCAAAATGTGCACTGTCTGCATTTTCACACTGGCTTATAATTTTACAGACACACTCTGCAGCAAACACTCTGGTAGACCACCGTGGATTACTGAAAGGATGGAACCTCTCATCACTGTCAGACGTTAATATAGATGCATCATCCACTTTGGCAGTTTCCTCTTGCTGAGTGGTATCTACTGAAGCCACTGTATTGAAATCTGTATTTAGGACACGGGGGGAGAAAAGAAGAAATGTAATATTCTTTCTCACTCTAACTCAAAACTACAGGATGACTCAAGGAAATCTCTTCAAAGTCCATCTCTAGCCTCCAGCTCACTTATGACTGTCTCCAACCTTAGTGTCTTAAAGCCAATCCTAGAATTAAAACTAAAATGTAACAAACGAAACTGTTTGCATTCGGTTCATACAACTCGCTGGAAGACAAGACCGATACCACAAAAGTAAATGAAGAACTGCAGTGAAAGAAAAAAACCCTTTTCAAGTAAGTGTGACACATTAGAAGCTACTACCTTTCCAAATCAAAGAATCTACATCCAAGAAGTTTTCCTCCTGCACTGCAGGTAAAATAAATGAATTTTTTTCCCCTCACAATATACAGCACAGTAATTAATTTTGTCTGCTCATGAGTTTCATTATGATATAGTAGGTCTGAATCATTCCTATTGATAATAGAAAAGAGGGCCTGAATATTTTTATTGTAGGTAATTGCACAGGACTCAAAGCTCAAATGTATTCTGCATTTCCATTTCTGCTATGGCAGTAAGTTAACATCAGGACTACAAACCGACAAGAACGTGAACAGGCAAGACACTAAAATGTTTACTACAACCTGTTGAATAGGGAAAAGGTAATCAGAAGGGAGAAAGTCCTATTTCTTCTGAAAGAACTAAATTAAAGAGTCCAAGTTTCAGTAAGAACGATGATGATACACTTCATAAATGTCAGACATTCAAGAGACAAGAATACTTTCCCTCGGCTCAAATGTATTCTGCATTTCCATTTCTGCTATGGCAGTAAGTTAACATCAGGACTACAAACCGACAAGAACGTGAACAGGCAAGACACTAAAATGTTTACTACAACCTGTTGAATAGGGAAAAGGTAATCAGAAGGGAGAAAGTCCTATTTCTTCTGAAAGAACTAAATTAAAGAGTCCAAGTTTCAGTAAGAACGATGATGATACACTTCATAAATGTCAGACGTTCAAGAGACAAGAATACTTTCCGTCAGTGACATACTGTAAGGGCTGCAGGCCTTATTTTGATTGTGTTCTTGGCTATCGCGTATCAAGACTTACCAGCTGAGGCAGCAAGAACATCTTTACAAAGCTTCAGCCAAAAAGAGAGCTTTTCTACTGCCATTGAAGTCAGCATGTGAGTCAGAGTCTCTTTGATATCTTGGCACAACCGTTGATCCAATTCTTTGTCCAGCAAGCCCAGCAATGCCCCCTCCAGACCTATCTCTCTGATGTTAACATCTGCTAAGAACAAAGTCTGTGAGCTGAATGCGGTACACGGCAAAACTGCAGTTAACGGCCACTGCCTGAAGGTTGTGCACAGAGTATCGTGTGAACAAGTATCTAGCCCTGACATATTTTTGAAATAACAGTATTAACTGCTTTAATATCCTACCAAAGTCATCTGAGTACAAAACAAACTTTGCATTCTACAGAAACATACTAACAATGGGAAGAAAGTTACACCAGGGAAAAAACAAAGAGAATCCTACTCTGAATTTCACAGCATCAGCATCACCATCACCACAGCATCTGAGCTCCTGAAGAAAATTATTTGGTGGTCTGATTCTTCACACCGATGCATAAGGTAATTCTAAAACAATGTTTTAACTTGTAAGGGTAGTTATAACCAAAGAGAATCCTACTCTGAATTTCACAGCATCACCATCACCATAGCACCTGAGCTCCTGAAAAAAATTATTTGGTGGTCTGATTCTTCACACCGATGCATAAGGTAATTCTAAAACAATGTTTTAACTTGTAAGGGTAGTTATAACTTTTCTCCAACAAATATCAAAACCAGAAACATGGAAAAACTTTGTTAAATGAATATGAGCAATTTCTATTTGCCCAATATTTCCAATTTTGAAGATCAGTGCTTTTACAAAATAGCTAAAGCCTACTGTCTTTTCTAAAAATTTCCAAATGAGCTTGAACTGAAATCCCAAGTGAAATCATTCATTACCACAGTCCCCTCACAGGAAGGCACATGAAGATGAACTAGCGATCATTCTCAGGCCTTTTAGCAAAAACCCCAAGCCTTGAGGAAGTTAAAAATTCTAAGGATCCCAGCTGTAAAATGCAGGGCTATGAAGCAGTCACTACAACAGCTGCTGGCTCAGATAGGCTCAGGTTTCTCTGGAAACCCAGCTGAACTTTCTCATTTAGTGACCCCCTCACTATCTACAGTATATGGAAAGCAACAGTATCTTCATTTCCGCGCTAAAAATGGTTTTGGACGCTTCCACAATTGGGTACTATATAGAGAACTGAAGCAGAAAACCTTTCTGAGTTAAAGATTTCAAGGCCATAACAAAGTTTTCATAGCCATAGCAGACTGTGTTTAAAAGTCACTATCAATGTATCAAGCACTTTGATCTCAAAATTTCAATCTGTTACCTGGAGTAAAATCTTCTCTGCTTTCTTTGACTAATGCAACAGCATATTCTGATACCTCAGCAGCTTCTCTTTGCACAAGTTGACGTAAGCAAGCTACCACGGCACGTCTCAATAACAGGTATGAGCTACAGAGATTCACCTGAAACACGCAAGGAGGAACAGTAAGATGAGATGGCTAACAAACCTTGACAGCAGCCCCGCAGGAAGGCTGGTCTTTCTGAACACTCGCAGTTATGACAAATCTATGAAGCCAGTGAGCATGGAATTGATGCTATTTTTGCTCAGCCTTTTTTTTTTTTTTTAACTCCAAAGGAATGGTTTTGCAACTCCTGTAATCCATTTTAACATATCAGTACTTCTAACATTTTCTCTCTAAAGGTAACTTATCCGACTGGTTTGGGGCTGTATCCAACTCCCACCAGTATCAGTAGAAGGATCCCCTTTAACTGCAATAACAGCTGAATTGTGGGCTCAGGGAACAATTTATTCTACTCTTTGACTACAGGCATATATAGTGGGCTTGAAAACTCAGTGCAAGAGAAAACTACTTAAGCCATCCTCAGTGTAGCTAGAGGAATACCAGTGTAACCAAGGGTGAGACAGTCAATCAGACCTTAGTAAATCTGAACTCCATGCATGGAAGGAAGTTTATAAAAAAGGGCAAAGAGAACACTGCTGCAATTTCATCACAAAAGCTATTACATACTCAGATTACATTAAATAATGTTTTAGAGAGGGTGAAAGGAGTTATGTTTTAGAGAGGATGAGAGTTACTGGTGGATGCATCACACTGAGACAACTCAGCTCTCCTGAGCAGTTTCTAGCAAAGAAAGTTTATAGCATCACCATATTTTAATATCACCAGGGCAGTGTTTGGTTTTTATACTGAAAAATACATGATAACAGATTCATTATTACAGGAACAAGGTAAAAATCAAGGTTTTTTCCATTAGAGTGGAGATTTCTGATTTTTATTTGCTTACTTTCAATCTTAAGAACATTCTGAAGGTGATCCCAAAGACACAGCGAACCAGCTGTGTGGCCAGGCAAGATGGCTACACCAATCGCTACGCAGCTTCTTGTAAATTAAGCTTAGGTTATCATCAAAAAGTTATTCTCTACAACTAAGCAATTGTGTACCCTTATCTCTCACCATCCTTAGAATAGACAGAGCTGAGTGTCTGCTGCAGGGACGCCTTGCAGTAAGGTCATGCCCCTCATTTGTCAGCAGCTGGTCAATATGTTAGTCAAAGTGACTAATATATATTAGTAAACATACAGTTAAAAAGAACAACTTAAGGACAAAACCAGTAAGTGGTGCAGAATTTCAGCTCTGTTACATTAACAGAAGTAAGCTTTCTCTTCGGAATTTCTGTGCATGCACATGAATCTAAATACTCAGAATCACGTATTTAATACACACAAAGCTACACTCACTGCATAATTCTTCTAAGAGAAAAGAAACCTGACTCAGTAAGTATGTCTGTAAGATACTTTAAAAACAAGTGAGGCTTTTAATGCAACATTTATGCAAGCAGGCTACACATTCTACTTCAAGTTGGACATGCATAAATTTCGTGCTCATTTTTAATAGGGGAAAAACCAGAGGATCCAATTCAGGCTACTGAATAATGCAAGATGCATGTTTTAAATCTCTCTCATTCTCCCACATTCTAAGCAGGGAACAGGACTGAACAACAGACACAAAATGCAAGCATGACATACAAACTTATATGAACAAACAGTTCCCTTTCTGTGTTTAACACATTAAAAAACAAAATTAAGCCTCACTAAGCACATAAATGAAACGTATGTCTGCCATCTGCAGAAAGTTAGGAAGGGTCTGGTTAGGATGACAATCAAATGTCACTCAACATGCTACAAGAAATTACATTAAAATGGTTAAAAGGAAAAGGTGAAATAAAAAACACCACTGCAAACTGTAAAAGTTTAGGATTAACAAGGCACAAGGACCTACCAACACAGAATTATCCAACAAGATTTCCTGCACAAAAACAAATGACAAACCAGTCACAACAAAACCAAAATATAGATATCACAGTGATACCAACCACACATGGAGACTGTTACATATAAATTCAGCATATACACATTTAAAACTCAGAATCTTGTCTCAAGCACACCAAAACCCTAATTTGCTTTGTTTATTTACCTTCTATTTACTGTTGAACACACTTAACTTGCAAGCCAGCTGCCCCTAAAGGCAGTACTTAAACAGCACCAAGACAACAGCACAGCACAGTTACTGACAGTGTACGTTCAGCCTGTTTCGAAAGACCTTCAATGTCTTGCAGCTGAAAACTGGTGTTCACTGAATCACAAGCTTACACAGACAAGCTCTTTAGAAGTGTAGGCTCACCTAAGTTAGCTTTAGAGCTAATGTTAGACATGATTAAAAGCATTTGATTTCTATTCCACTGGAGCTAAGAATTTAACTGCCAGGATAAGCATTACTGTATCACTGTTAGCTGCCAAGCCCCATGAAAAAAGATCCAACTGATCTGCAAAAAAAGATTCCAAACAAGGAACACTGGCAGAAGCTAAAGAAGGGAAGCCAGATAATAACAGGTGCACGTACACAATAAAAACAAACCAAAACCAAACCAAAAAGGAGCCAGTGAAGCCACTGCCTAAGTCATGTTTTGTTAGCGCAAGCACAGTCACACACTGAAAGGTCTAAATACTTTGAGGACCTGAACCATCTCATGCTCTAGAGGTGGGAAGACGGGAGGAGGCTGCAGCTTGCAGCTGCTCACAGCAATTGTGTTGGCATGCCAACATTAAGAAATGTAAAAGAGAAAAGAAAAAGGAGAAAAAGAAATAAAGATAAATGGAAGGAATCAAAAAGAAAAAAGAAAACAGAAAAAAAAAGAAACAGGAAAAAAGCAGAAAAAGAAAGAATAAAGAAAAAGAGAATGTCTACTTCAGAATTTTAAAAAGGCAAGTTTGAAGACAGAAATTTTCGAGAAACCCCAGGAAAAAAGGGTGGAGAGGATAGTTTAAGTGTTTACTTAAACAAACAAACTCCCAAAAATTATTTGCATATTTGTTTTCAAGATCTTGTGAGTGAGAAGTCATGTTTCCATGGAAGAAGAAGAAGGGGAAAAGATCACTTATCTGACCACAGATTCTTTGCCTTTCCTGGTTTTTCTGCCTGAAATCAAGAACGCAGTGGCGAATATCCTCAGTATCTAGCACCCAGCTTTCATACTCTACTTCCCCTTAAGAGTTCAAAATGTGTTGCAAAGGAGGCTAGTCGCACCTTGTTCTCCACTTGCAGAAATTTAAACTCATGGAGAATGTCTTGCTGAGGGTCACCTTGCAAGCCAACAAGAGTCAAGAGCAGATTTCGGGGCCAGCCCAACAGTTTGTTTGCTTCCCTTCTGCAAGGTAGTGATTTAGTAGGTGAGCCTACATGGATAGATGGTGGTCATGAACCACGCTTCTTCAGTGAGTGATTTAGTATTGTAGAGTTCATCAAGAACTGTATGAAGTGCTTTGAGACAACTTGTAAAAACAATAAAAATAACTAATATCATAGGGGCAAGACAACTCTGTCACAACACCCTCTTTATTTGTAGGCACCTGCTCTGAGTTAGAGAGATCGTCCTGAACATGGAAGGAGACCGTACGTGGACTTACATATGATCCCAAATGCTAACACACCCTCTGAGCAAGAGAGTGACTTACATCACTTGTTGTCATTTTATCAATGTAAGAAAACCTGTGTTTTACCCAGAGAAGAGGAAATCATAGCTGGTATATGTTAAAGAACACTTCAGGTGAGTTCCAGTTCTTCTGCAACTAATACATCCATGCCTAAAACAATGTGGGGCTGAAAGAGCTTCTCCTTCAATTTTTCCTGGCTCCCGCAATGATGTTTCTAGTCAAACTGAATACAGATAAATGGAAGGAATCTAAACTTCATACAAAATCAATATATGGCTACTATTGATATAGAAGTGCTACCCAGGGGAAAATGTGAATAAGAACTTTGTTAAGATAGACAAGAAACATGAAAAAAAAAAAACCCACTATACTTTATTGTCTGTGTCTTTTTGTTTCTTTCTGATTTACAGGGAGACTAGACAATCTTATTTAAAAAAAAACAAACCAAACCAAAAAAACCCAAAAACCAACCAAAAAGCCCTAGCTAGCCCCACCAAGGCTAATAACTAACAAAAAATTATTTTTTACTTTCTTCATAGAACTAAGTGCTTCAGAACAGCAGCTATTCAAAGCAAGAGAGACTTTGGGAAAGAAAAAATAAAACAAAAAACCCCTCCAGCAAACAAAATCCCCTACCTTTCTTGTCAAACAGGGCTGAAAAAAGAGTTTTGTTTCGTTTCTCCAAAGACCTAGTTCAAGTATTACTTAACACGTGTCAAAATTTCTGATACTGACTGCCAAGAAGTCAGTACACTGAACCATTAGTGCTACAGAAATTATGAAAGAGACATCTACAATTTTTCACCATCATGGAAAAACAAACCCAAACAAAACAATGTTCAGTAATTAGTACAAGCAATTTTTTGAAAATCAATTCTTCACCTAAGACATAAAAAGCAGCAGAGCAAAAAAGCTGGCCAACATAAAATAGCTGGTAAAAATCCAGTACAAAGTTATAATGGAGGGTATATCCTGCCAGACGACTGGCCTTAGTAAGAGCAGCAGACAGCACTTGCAAGCAGTTCAGAAGGCCAAACTTGCTACAGAACGTGCTCATCTTGAAAAGGGGAAGCAGGAACTGGGGAAAAACTGAAAAAACAGAGAATACTTGCCTGTAGGAGAATATGAAACACCTCACCCCTATGCAATGATCAGTTTCACTGGTTAAAGAAGCATCTGCATTTTTTAAGTGTTTCTGAACAAAATGCTCTAAAAGTACAAGGATACAGAGTAGCAAATGTATACTCACACAGAGGGAGCTCACAAGGCTAGACAAGTTGACATGTCGAGGAGCAAACATGTGAAGCTGCTGAAGGCAAGAGATGGCTTCAGCCTGAACAAGGCAGTCGGGATTATCCTGCATCGCTGCACAGCCCAGGAGGCAGGAAGTTCTTAAGGCTGAAACTGTCGTACTGCTGCCTGTATTTGAAAGAAAAAAGTTTTTTGTTTTTAAAACACCAACTGTTCTCTTTTTTTTCTTTTCAGAACACGATAACCTGTCTTTTTCCCAAGCCACTCTGGTATCAATGAGCAATGGCCACATTGCTCTCTGGAAAGGTCAGTGCCCAGCTATCTAGAAGGTGATTCAGATTCAGATCTTAATGTCTGCATCGTAACTAAGATATAGACTGGCTCCTAACTCCTAACATATGAATACCTTCTATTTTTGTGCTAAACGTTAAGAATTTTCAGCCCACGGCAAGGCTTGAAAACCAGTTCAAACAAAGGAGAAGATACCAAAGAGAGACGCTACGTTTGGAAAACTAGCAGTCATGTCACCTTGATTGCACAAACTCCTGGCCTGTGAAACACTGTTTTACCACGAGCAAAAAAACCTCATCATACACTTACCTGTTGATAAAATTTGACTTGTGCATTCAAACAACGTTTAGCAATGTTGTTGCTACCCCGATCAAAGCTGGCAGTACTGCATGCGGCATACCTTGCAGCTCAGGGCCCAGCGTGGTAATGAGTGCATTTAAACAGCGACCAAGGCTTTGGTGAACTTCGGTGTAAGCGGGAGGCACAGTCAACAACAGCATGAGGACAAGGGACAAGGTAGGTTCCACATGCACATGATACAAGGGGCCAGCTAAATCCACTATCAGTGACAGAGAGTGCAGGGCCCATGCCTGTAAAACAAGAGCAGCAGTCACGTAACGTCTGTGTGATAGAATGAACGTAAGAGCATTTTAAAATTTGATAGTTCAAGCGAAATTCAGCAATAAAGTGTAATAAAAGTTGCACTTTTGGGTTCCAAAGGGACAAATAGAGAGGTTATAGAAAGAAACTTATAGAACCTAATGCTTAATAAGCCATTCTGAATATTTTACAAGGAGCTGTATGTTCTGCAATGAAAGAACCATTTTAAATTTCCCATTGATAATTTTTTTAAAAAAAATCTAATAGTAAATTAATTTAATAGTGATTATTATTCCTCAAATACATTCTATTCTTTGTAAAATCTCTTTTAGTTCCACGTGCAAGAACAAGAGAATTATGAAAAAATACGACAAGAGTTGCTGAAGTAACCTACTGCTTTAGTCTCAGTTACTTTGCACCAATAGCCACGTCTGTTTCATGTCAACATATGGTTGCTCTCTGTGTAAAGATATTTTAGGTAAAGCTTAAAAAAAAATTCTTTGACTGAGATTTACACAACTACACAGAAATACACGCAATGTCTCTTAGAGCCATTCCTACAGACAACAGTTCTAGCCACAGAGAAATAACTTGAATTAGTCCTTAAAACATCTTGTCTTACTGAAGGAAGAATATCGACCAAGTTCTACAGCATTCAGGCTACAAATCCCTGTTATTTACTACATAACTCTTCAGCAGAAAGTACCATGAAATGGATACTGTAGCAGAGACAAAAACTGACATGATCAAAAAATTCTAGGTACTATCTAGCCAAGGTCAAGCTACAGGTGAATGTGAAATTAATCAGTTCATAAGAGATCAGATACTGTTCTTGAAGCCAGCATATCTTAGCCTTATCAGCCTCATTGATCACTAAATAGAACCTCCCATATCTCATCACAGTTCTTGTTTGGAAGATGGATTCCCAGCAGTCTTTTCTGGTTTTCATTGCCTTTGCTGCTCCAGCCATCGCCTGTAAGCTACGCCCAAGAGGCTGTGAATTGTTATTCTTACAAGAAAAAACATACTGCAGAATACAGATCAGTTAATTTATAACATAACCTTTTCAGATAGGTGACAAGTACCTGTACATCAGGAGAAGTACTGTCCTGAGATAAAGTATAAAGGACTCCAACACATGCATTCAGGTGCTGAGTAGAACCTATTCCTCCTAGGTACCTATACAGACATCCCAGAGCCAAAGAGTGACCTGTTCTTGATACCACATCCCTAGCAGATTTTAGCCTATTAATCACAAGGAAAGAAAGCTGTTAGTGTAATCACCAAGAGTGACACTATGTAATAAGCACATCTACAAAAGGAATTTCTAGTAAATAATCAGAAAAATATTTTATTACACACTCTCAGAATTATCAGAATTCTAAGTTCATTTATAATCTCTTATCTGAAGGAAGTATGAAAAATATTTTAGATATACTTAAACGATGTTGCTAGAAGAGCAGCCAGTTTACTTTGAAAATCCACATGCTTATTGAGACAATCTTCTTAAAGAGCAGCAAAACTAAGAAATACACACAGAAGTCGGGCAGTGCTTCTTCCAGCTAATTTCTGAACTGGCATCAAATTCACAAAGGAAACTAACTTTTAAAGATTATTATCCTAACAGGGGTCAGGTAGATTTCTTGAACATTTTTAGCTCTCAACCAGTAAGTTCCCATGCCTTTTTTGAACTTACTTGTCAAAACTGACTTGTGCTAATCCAGCAGTGAAGGCACTGTCAGAAACCACCTGTGCCAATCTGGCCAAACACTCTGCAGCAGCACATCTTAGGAGTGGATTATTGCTTTCCAAGGCACCCATTACCAAAGTCAAGGCAGATCTCCTAACTTCTTCTGGACCTAAACTTCCTTTGCAGTTAGCCAAGTGCTGAAAATAGATGTTAAATATATTAAACAGCAAGACAGTACAGGAATCAGAATACGGTTTTCTGTCGGTCACGCAAAAATTACCAGACCTGCAGAACTGCCCCTTTTACACGAGCAGTCTAACTCTACAGAAGCGTACATCATAGTACTACATTACATTACCAACATTCTGATTTTAAGAAATAACTGGAGAGATTGCAGTAGAACCCAATAAACCAAGACACTAGCATAAAAATCAGGAAAAGATATCAGAAGAAACCCAGTGAAAACAGAATAACGACATAAATAAAAATCCCAGTCAAAAAAAAAAAAGTATGAGCAAAAGCTACAGCAGTTATCTGGATTACATATTGAATATGCCCCATATACCAGTGTTCTACAATGAAAACATTATTCTGAAAACATTTTGCCTTAGTTGGAAGAATGAAAACTGCATATGAACAGATGAAAACAAAAATAAAGCATCAGGAAAAAGCAACAAATGGCAGAGTTATGAGATTACTTTACCAATCATTACTTTTTCAATTTATAAGAAATATGAAAGAGACAGTGATAAAGACAGAAATTAGACAAACAGAAGTTTCCCATCTCCCTCCAATTTGAATGACACTAGTATAATAGCGGATGACAGCATATTACAGTGTACTAGAATGGTTTCCTTAATCCTTTAACATTAAAAGGAGGAAAAAATTAAACTGCGACGCTTCAGCACTTGAGAAAAGTGTGACACCACAAACAAGCATATTATTACAGAAACCAGGACTGATCTTCACCTTGACTGTTAACCAGAACAAGGACTCCTGTGTGGAGACATTTGAACCAACAGAGGCCATGCTTCAGTAACAGAGAGAGAAGCAAAGGAGGTTTACCTTTAAGGAAGTAGAAAAGGCGGACACAACATTTAGTTGTACTATTTGTTGCCGTGATCCTTTTGTTTGTTTTATGGAATTCAACAACTGTTCTAACACCTGGAGCCTTAAACAAAACAAGAATAGAAACCACAGAACTAAAAACTAAAGAATCAAATCAAGCATTTTTAAGTTACTTTAAAATATGTAACAAAGCCTATATATAACAAAAACAGAGGTGGAACGAACCCATCTAATTCTTGCGCATTTTTCTTCAATTGGCATCCCCGTCTACTAGGAAAAAAAAATGTATTCTCTATAGAACAGATAATTACTCAACAAACATTAACTTTGTTTCCTTATACATATTCACAGATCACTCATGCCTAAGTAGCATTGGACAGATGTTATTATAAACAACCGTGTCTGGGAATGATGCATTTTGACTCACAACTGAGAAAAGAGGAGGGAAAAGAAAAAGAAGAAAGAAAATGCAGTTATCTGCAATTAGTTCAGGTCTTGGGAAACAGGTGAAGAAAACCAACCAGCAACCTGGTGACAGTAGGAACAAAAAGTGCAAACAGAAAAAACCCACAAAACCCCAAAAGCAGTCAGTGAAGACAGAATAAGGAAGCAAATGTGTGTCATAAAGCACGTGGAGATCTGACTGGCAGGTATGTTCATATACAAACAGCTGCCTCAGGATGACACTAAATCCCGAGCATTCTCAGGACTTCTCGTGAAGACTCAGAACTCGCAGGTTATGCACTCATCTCTCCCAGGAAATCACAAACCGTCACCACCTACAACGATCTGGATCCAAGGTCTAACTACAGTTGGCTTTCAAAATATGAAGCTGTTTAACTTAGAAGCAACTGATTTGCTCTAGCACTGCATTCAAGAAAACTACCAGCAGCACACAGAATAAGCCACAGCATACAAAAATCTTGAGGAACTTCATGCCTCAGCAATTGGCGTGCTTATAAATGTGAAACGTTTATGTCTGAATTTATTACTCTGAAATATATTATTCCCATGGTTTACAGATTCCACTTACAGAACTGATTATTTTTTCAAAATTGGGTCTGTGTTTAAAGTCTGCGACCATCTTTTTTCATCTCTCAAAATTCCCCAACAGTTACGGTGACTACTTTACCTGCGAGATTCTGCTACATGGGAAAACATAACTCCAAAAAGACGAGTTGCTGCGCTGATGACAGACAATACAGGAGGTAGTGGTTTAGGTACTGAATCACCTTTCGCAGCTTTCTCGTAAATCGAGTAAGGGTCGTACTCCAGGCTGCCGCCAGCTATGCTGTTACCTAAAAGGAGCTATAAGAAAAAAAGTGATAGCTGTATTTCTGACCAAGCCAAACCCAGCGCTGACCCAAACTAGAACAGTACCACCATTATACTAGGTCAAAAAGTACCTGCTCTTCGATAAATCGGTGGTCAGTCTCCTGCAGTAAGGGACCAAGTAAAAGGAGATCATTCTCATGACAAAGTGGTGGAAGCAAGAATGTGGAGGCATCAATCTGGCTATCTGGGACAGTCAAGTCAGCCACTAACTCTTTTAGAACAGCACAGAAGCTTCCTTTAAATTAAAGGAAAAAAAATACTGAAAAATTTTGGCTAATTACTTGCCACAAGCAACTTTGGGAGCAAGATATTTAAAGTGAAATAGCAACATCCATCTAATGTTTTTCTTAATGGAGAACACCCTTGCTACAGGGGGAACAGCAGAGCATTACCTAAAATAAGCAAACTAAGGCCATACAGCAATGTAAAAGCTGAAAAACAGAGACCTTTACCTTTACAGAAGGCACAGTGCCATACAACTGCTAATACAGTACGTTAGTCACATTTACAGTTAGAGTAGAGGGAAAAAGGCAGTTACAAGCACAGACGTATTTTCTCCTATTTCCTGAAAATTACTGCTGTGGAATGTATTGCTTAACCATGCAGGAACACATGGACTTGGCAAGCAGATGTAATTTAAAACATCCATAAGTTTGATATACAACCGAAAGCTGCAGAATGAACTCATTTCAGGAGTCTGCACTCAAAAAGCAAAGCATGAGGAATTTACTGTAGGCTACATTATGGTAATTTACACCGGTAGAAAAGACTTTCAAGTATTTCTGTACATAATATTTCAGACAAGATTGGACGTTATACATAAACAGCAACATTAGGCATTCCAAGTTAGACTTGTTAAAATAGTCCCCACAGTGAGAGCACATTGTGTGCTAAACCACACACAATGAGAAAGGTCTGGTTCATCTGGTAAGTAAACTTTGCTGAAAAACACTGCAGGACTGATCTTAAAGAATGTACACAGTCTTTTTGCAAATACTATATAAGAATTTAGCTCCAGAGCATTAAGATTGCAAAGGCAAGTCCTCATGAACTGGGAAATATCAGCATTTAGCGGGGCTTAACTCCACATATCCGGTTCTTTTTGCTATTAATCCGGTTCAGTTTTGTTATTAGATGATCACGCAATTACCAGTTTGCACTAAGGTTACTTAAAATTTTTCACACGCTTAAGTTCCAGAAAGGGAGATGGCACAGTTAGCACCTCATGAGCACAAGCAGAACCACTGGAGCTGGTAGCTGCAACCAGCTATTTTACCCTCCCTGCATCTCAAATGTGTTCTGAGAATGCTGACTTCCTCCCCGATACCCCCCAAGCTCCCGTCCCCATCGGGCTCCCTCCCTGCAGGCACCTGCTGCTTTACCTGCCTCCCTGACTAATTAGCAAGTATGTCATTTTTCCCAAAATGCTTAACTCAAATCTGAACGCAAAAAGTTAGCACGATCAAATATATGTGTGAAAGGCACAGAAATCGAGCCTTTTTAATAAACACAGTAAGTAAACCAAGAAACTGCTCTTTCCTTAATTATCGTAGATCACAATTTAAAAAATTAATTGAAAAATCCCCCTTCCATGAAAACAGCTTTTCACATATAATTTAATGGAGATATGCAGCAATTTTTAACCAAATTAACATTTATTTTAGTCTCAGATACTTGGCCATCCTCAACGTCTCAGCTAACATTATTCCGACGTAAAGCAGTTCAAAATTCTGAGCCAGAATGCTGTTCCAGCATTCCAGCTATTCATCTCATCCTATTAAGAAAGGGAAGTGAATGCTTGTGTTCAATTTTATGGTTTAGACTGTGGAACATAACAAGTACAAAAGCTGAAGAATGAAAAGAACCTTAATGAGGTGTCTGACAAAACAAGTTAATTTCAGATCACAGAAAACATCAGCAAATCTAATAATCAAAATTCAACTACTGAAATGGTTTGTGTGAAGTGCTCAAATTGGACGTTGTAATAATTAAAATTTTTACATTAACTCACAGGAAATAAATGTTTTGGCCTCAAAAACATGAGCACATTATAATCCAAAAATCTAATAACACGTGAAAATGGTCGCTAATATGTATCATCATCTGAAGAAAAATCCAGTTTTTCTCAGCTTAATAAGTTCATGCCTTGCATCAGCTGAATTGCAGTCTTAACTGTTCACACATGACGGAAGACCACAACTAAAACATGTTAAATGTATTTCACTGATGTTCAGGTTAATGTATTCTTCTCTTATCTGTCATTGCTGAAATAATGCAAAAAATCCACTACTCATGCACGCTCACAGCAAACCTTCACAAAATTTTGCTGTCTGAGCAGACACTGATTTTTCGTGATGACAGAAAGCAGTAAGAGAAACATCAGAGGAGCAGAAAGCAAGCAGGGAAGGACCAAGCAGAGCCTAAACAAGTCCTTGTATTTTGGGCCTCAGAAATCCAAAGGTTCTATCTGAGAAAGAGGCTTGGAGCTATGAATAAAGAATCCGTTTTCAACTGTTTATTTTGCTGGGTGCATTGTTTTGTTCCTTTTGTGCTAAAGAAAACAAGAATTGTGCATTATTTGCAAATTCTAAAAGCCTGAGTTACAACTCCTGGTATATGTCCTCATCACAGCTTTCTCAAAAAGAAACAACTTGCAGGTTTCTAGCCTCTGGCTAATGACCCGGATCAAAGACAATGGAAAGAAAACAAATAAAACCATGAACTGGTGAAAGCTTCTCATTCAGTGTGTCACTCTGAGCCATGGAAAATGTGCCAGGCTGTGCAACACAAGAGACCTCCTAATGTTCCTCCAAGTGATAATGACTAAAAAAGCATCCTGAGTTCCATAAGCATATTGTTTCCCCAAATAATTTATTTTTAAAAATCCTAGTAATTGAAAAGACATACAGTTTTTGCATTAAGTTGTCACACTGGAAATAGCATAGAAAGAATGGTGTTTCCAGCTTCACCTTCAAAACTTTTTTTTTTTTTTCATTTTTAAATGATGCATACTTCTGTTTTAAAACACATAATAGACCTCGAAAATAAGCTCTGGCAGTACAGGCACTTCCATCCCTTCCCCACTCCCACATTGCTGTATTACAAATGGGTGGACACCTCTGAGACTACACCTCACAGACCACCCTCTGCATTCTCAGGCTATTTACAAAGCTTTCAGCAGGGTGACCACTTCTTTATAACTAAACCTTTTAAGCTTTTTCTTTCTTTCTTGGTTCTAGAATGCAGCTCCTTAGCTAGGATGCTCTCTCACAAGAGTCAGGCTTCGCAGGTCACACTGCGAACCACTGTGTTCTCTTCAATAAAGTAAGACCATATGCAACAATCCCAAACACCAAGAAACTGCCAAACCCACCATACCCAAATATCTGTATTCTATCAAACACTGGCCCTGTAACAAAGGAACAAAAGAAATAACTTGCTGTAAGGGATGGACGTGTCATTTTCAGTCTTTAAAGCTCAAGTCACAAATGAATATTATACACTGTGCTTCCAAGTGTTATGTGCAGATTGGACTGTGACAATTGCTTTAAGGCAAAGGTCAGGGATTTGACCTTATGAAGATCCACTTAGCGGTTACCACTAGATGGAGCAGATTATTTGAGTAAGGATTCCCTCCGGGACACAGCCAATTCAGCGCCTGCCTGGCCCATGTCCTCTCTGTCCTGATGCAATACCCTGTACTTCTCTTTACAACTGTCAACCCCAGTCTGGTTCCTAACTCCTTGGCAAACAATTTAAAGGTGACAAAGGTATTTCATGTTTTAGCTGAACTGTTAAACTCGTCCAACCACAGTGCATAGTTACTGGATTAGAGGATTAGACGTTAAATACTGCTAGTCATGTTCTGCTACAGGAAAGTTAGTCTGTCCCCAGATTTTGTTGAAATTTTTCTTTAAATGTGAACTTTTTATTCTCAATCTGCACAGGATCTGATTAATATATCTGTCATATATAAGTCTACCGGAAAAAATTAAATAAAGTTCTTTCAATGGACTATACAGAATTGGTTTACGCTAAGATTTCACCTTTTCCATTTAGGATTCAATGGAAAGTAAAACAGGCATCAAACAGTCAATTCTTCAAATAGTTTAAAATGCAAACTTTCCTACCTTCAGTTTTCAATTGAAAATAGGACAAAAGTCTGTATTTGTAATAGGAGAGAGGAAAAAAGGAAGATCGTGAACACCAAAACCACAGTGACTTCACTAAAAAAATCATCGAATTTAAACAGGGGAAGTAAAACTGTATTATCGGAAAAGGTGGAACTAATTCTTGCTACCTGAATATATGTTAAATAAAACTTCAGAATGAGCCTACGGTATTTTTAATGGGTTTCTCTGTGTAAGGAAATACGTACCTTCATAGGTCTTTGGAGGCAGTACTGATAGTAATTCATAAAGTTTATGTCTGTAAACCGTTGATGGTGTTTTTAAAGAATTTCCATATGATTTATATATTGAAGAAAGCCTTAAAATATAAAAAGCACATCAGAGATGGTAAAGACTTCAAGCATTATGCAAGACTCTGATTTCATTTGTACCACTCTACTGAATACTTTTAAAACCTACACATAAGTACAGTTTCGATCTGCGTTACCAACAGCTGAAGCAAAACAATTTACTTCACACATTCTGACAAAACTTCTGTTCTCCACTCCCAGTCACTATAAATGAATAGTTTCCGTTTCCTTTGATCACACTTATGTTTGTTACAATTAACTGTTTTGGGGATATCTCTCTCTAAACTAGAGTTTAGAGACCAAATACATTATATCATTACCTATTCTGAATGCAAAAGTTTAAAAATTAAAAGACTCTTTCCAGCTTAGCTCTGAATCTAAATATGTCTAAGCTTTCTGTCCAAGCATATTCTTTAACTTTGTTTTTTGTTTTATAAAAAAGGACCGTGCCTAAACTCAAATGTGTATGTTTGATTAAAAAAGCAGAATAAAACCACTAACTTAACAAAGCCATGCAGTAATTTCTTCCTCAGATTTTTTACACGATACTGGAAACTCTAAGACACATTATTATGCCAGCACAAGTCTCCAGCTATACAGTGCAATTCTATACTCGACTTTTTGAACCCTGAAAATAAAGTTCTTTAGGAAGTGCACTAAATCAAATACAAGGAGATTACTCTGTAGCTTTTCAAAACCAGAATCTCATTTATCAGTTTTATCAGAATCTCTTTTAACAGTTTTACACACACACTTACTGTGTCAGTAAATCAACAGCACTTGGGAGAGGAGGAAGAAGTCTCTGAACAACTTCATCCGTAAGAAGACCAGCACAGTGGGAAACAAAGCTTTTGATAGCTAGAAAAGGAATTGGATTTTAACTTACTTAGTGTAAGATAGCTAGAAGAAAAAAAATCACATTAGTGAAGTAATCACACTATCACCTCACTAATAACTTGGAAGTAGAAGAAAGCATGCAAAAAATTCTTAGAATATTTTGACCAGTCATTTAAGAAACTGATAAAAATCTCAGATAAAAAATACCATATTTGCAATTGCACTGTTTCGGTGTCTCAGCTTGGATGTTCATATCCTGACTTTTAATTGCATATATAAACGCAAGCATTTTTTTTTAATGCATTGAGTTATGGGATATAACTCAAATTAATGATAATTCCATGATAATAAAAAAAGAAAAAAAGGAAGGATGATGCTCAGATGACCTACTGCTTACTCTGCTATTTAAATAGCTTAATATTTAAATTCAGCCTAATTACTTTAAGAAACAACTTATAGGTACACAGGCACCTTTCATTATTTACAGACAATTAAACTTGAGTTTAATTTTCAAAAAGCACCTAGAGAATATACAGTCTTAAAGACCTATTTCCAAATGAAAAAAAAATATTTAAAGGTTAATTGTTTAGGTTACTTCCAAAAGGAAATAACTATTAAATTCCACACTTTCCAACAGATTTCAACAGTGAGAGAAAGGGGTGATCACAGTACTAGGGTTCACGTGTCTGCAATGCAAAGGACCTTCTAGTACTCTAGAACACATGAAACACATCACCGGAGTCATCTCTTGGAAACTTAAATTCACAATATTTCATGATGAAAAACTGCAACCTATGAGACAGCAGCCATCACTCTTACTGTGATGGGCACCTAAAGCAAGAGAAGAAAAGCACCTTTCCTGGTACCGTGTACTGCTGGGAAATCGACTGATTGAAAGACAAAGAGGAAAAACCCTCTTGAGCTTTTTGCTTGTTTGTTTTCTAAAAATGAAACACACACACACATATGTATATACACACAAGCATTTACGTTGGGGAATGAATATACCCTTTACCATCCAGGGGAAAAAAATCAATATGAATATCGTTGTTCTTTCAAAAGGAAAAATGAACAAACTGCCCAATTATAAATAGGCAGAGAAAGACACAGTCAGTGTCGCTTACCACAGAGAGCACCAGCACGACCTTCCAGTGTTACTTGCCAGGTAAATGAATCTCCTCGTGTCTTCTCGGTTTCTAGGTCTTTGGGAGATGACGGAAAGATGCACTTCCACAGTAACAGCATTCGCGGCAGATGGTGTTGGACAACTGCAGGACCTGTAAACATTGACAGTTGTCATGCCGATGTAAGGATTAATAAAATTAAATTTTCTCTTTGGTTCTTTTCTCTATGGTCACAAAATTTTTAGAGCTGTGAAGAAAACTTTATGCTACTTTCCCAGCCTTCTCATATATGATTTTTCAAATGTTTACAGTCTTGGTACTCCATTTTCATACATAACTACATACCCACTGAGCCATTGACCAGTATGCCACCAAGCCAACTATAATCTGTTTTACTAAGTACAGACCCTGCAGATTACCAGCATAAAAAAAGAGGTGTAATAGTGATGTTCAGAAAAGCAAACATGTGTTATAGGTTAATGCAAAAGGTGTGTTTTCCCTAATGTAAGAAAAAAACCGGGAGCTGTTGGGCAGAAGTGATAGCTGAAAGCAGGAAAGGTGCCTTAAAAATATGAACAACACGGGTAGAATACATTGTTCATTAGTAACTTAGTGATGGATAATCTGACCACTAATAAACATCTGAAAGTTCTATAAGATTTCAACTGCCCGACGAGGGAAATACAAATGATTAGTTCATTTTGTGCTGGGACAGATGTTAAAAGATCTCAGTGTAATTGTTCATGACCACAAAAACATGTGGTTAGATTGACTGAAATTTATCTGTCTTCTACATTTAATTAATAGTAGTCCCACTCAGGCACTGGTTTTCAGACACTACTCCTAAAGAACCGATGGCAAATTTGAAACAAATTATTTTTATTTTACAAAGTTTTTCTAAAAGATTCCAAGCAACATTGGTTTTTTTAGAAGTATTTTGCAGTGGTAAATTAAATGAAGCATCAAAAGAACTGAAGTCAGAGACAGAACACAGAACAGCTTAATGTAGTTTCAGAAAAATTGTAGAAAGCTACTACCTAATGTCATGAGGGCAGCTATCAAGAGCCATCCAGCCTGCGTCCGCTGCAGTGATACGTGACTGTTCTGAGAAGCAGAACACAACAGATCTTCTGCTACTGCCATGATTACCTTCAAAGTTAATGAGAAAAACAGAGCATCAGCACCTTAGTAACTACCAAATGTTTGTTCAATACTATTTGCTGTGACACTTAATCCTATTTCAGCGTCCCCAAACAGAACGACATCTCACCCTTACACTGTGGCAATAAACTCAGGCTTGTGAAGCTGCAATGACTGACTCCAGTACTAGTCTAGGATGGCTTCGACAGGTCTGCGGGGTACTAGGTAAGTTACAGCGCTGCTTTGTCCCCCTTCTTTTATCAGCAGTAAAACGATAGTTGATAGTTCTCCCAGGAATACGTGTTGTAAGGATAGAAGCATTCTGATACTCTATTCATGTCACTATGCAGAAAAAGGATAGCACGAGACCTGCGAGAAGGGGCAAGAGGGGTAACAACCTTTTTATCCCTGTTTTAGAATAGTCTGTCATTCTCTCTGGCACTTTTTAAATCAACAAATGGTATGACTACACAAACAAGTTAAAACACTATAGTCAGAATTAATCCTACCTTAGCTTCTCTGCACTAACTGCACGTGCCTACCATCACGTGCTGAACGCAAGGTGATGATCCGCACTCGGCACCAAAGCACAAGCTCCCATTAACTGACATGGAGGAACACACACTGTATTCCATGTAGTCAGTAACATCATTAAAAGTCTCCATATAGACAATAACTTTCTGTAGTATTTTTGCACAGTATAATTTATTTGGAGAGTATAGACAACATCCTTCTAAAATTTATTTGCATGCTTATAAAATGTCATGAAAGTTTGCGCACAAAACTTTGCTTCACCAATGTTTGAAATTTGTACGCTTGCAAAACTTCATGAAAATATTAGTTTCCCCAATTCCATAATGCTATCAGATGGATGCAAATGAAGACATTTATTTTTATAGACAGAGTTAAAACATTTTGATTCTAAAATTAGAACAGTACGCTTGTTAAATATACTACTAAAAATCACTAACAGTTTAATATAAGTAAACTACCTGCGAAACAAACATCCTACAACGGATTTCATTTCATGAATTCTGACAATTTTTCTGTCTATGTCCTAGGAGAAATGTCTTATTTTTGAAGGAATTTTAGCACATAACGCTAAAGATCACAAGCCCACTAATGATCTTGTTTTCTTGAATGGGTTCCACCTGCAACTCTAGCAGAGGAAAACGTATTAATATAAAACAGCTTCTGTCCAAGTCTCTACTATCTACACTTCGTATTTCTTTTTCAAAACTGCTCTATTTCACACTGGTCTCTTTCAGCTCCTCAGAACAGGAGCTAGGCTGGAATCTGGCAGTGTTCCTAGGAGAGAATGGAAAAGGGCTTTTGTCAGCTCCTCTGTTCTCCCTCCTGCCAGCTTAGTACAGAATAGTGTTTTCTCACACGCTTTTCCGTGCCCTCCCATACCTCCTCTGGGCCCTATGTCATCCGATTCTGTTCCTCTAAAAGAATCTTTGTCAAGTATTCAGTTTCTCTGCTAAACAGAAACTTTAGGTCTGCTTAGGCGTATAGTATTCAAATGGCACTTCTTATCCACACAACTGGGCAAACGATTCTCGCTCTATTCTCTCCCCATGAACATTCAGTAATCACAAGGAAAGGTTTTTAAAAGATAAGAAAAACATTTATAAATTGTTTCATCAGCAGATGGGACTTTGAATGTTGAGAACTGCAGCTAGCAATGTCTGTTATGGAGGGGCGTGGAACGTTAGCACTTAACAATGCGGAAAGGGTGGGCTGGAATCCCTGCAAGGGACATTTTTCCTCATGTACTGAAGCATTCCTTTCATCTTACAGTGGTGTAATACAAAGAAAAAAACCACAATCCTCGAGCCAAAGGGTGCCAATTCTTCTCTAATGTCCACTGGCTCCAAACCAGGTATTTTCAGAACTGAGAATGCAAGTTTCTCATTGTGCAGAGAACTAACACGCACTGCTGACACTTGGGGAGCACCACGGTTTTCCAGCTGTGAGTAACTCCATGGATAGAGTTCTCACTGAGGTGGAAGCAGCTTCTTCCTCTGGTCTGTATTTCTATATCTACATGTCCCTAAAACTTCAGAGCACGGCATAGGCTGTCTGTGCTAGTGGAGAGACTGGCACAAGCATCTTGGACTATGTTAATGCAGGAAACCGGTTTCTGTTAAATTCTGCACAACAAAACGAGAGCGTGTATCAACTGGACTTTTGATTAATGATTTTCCAGATAATACATAATTGCTGTTATTGTTGTAAGCACTGACTAAACTGGACACTGGAGAGTTACTGATGGGCCTGGGAAATACTAATTTGGTTTAATCTGTGGTTGAACCAGTTTTACCTTCCAGGAAACTTATTTCTAACATCGCAGCATGCCCCAGGACTCTATTTATACTTCTAAGTATTTTTTTATAAAAGAAAGATCTTTTCCTTTGGCAAAGTCTGGTGCATGTCAGCTGTACATACTCCAAACTAGCCTCTTCTCACCAGTAACACTGCCGAAATGTCAGCTTTCTCATTTAAGCCAATGTCAAACTGGGTCAGAATTGTAGAAGGTTTGATCTTGCTGTAAAGAATTAAGTTCAAAATTCTGAAAAATGTAACTCTATTCAAGAAATGTTTTTTCCAGGTAAATCTTTTCTTACACTGTTCTGTTTAAGTCTTCACAGCTCCACAGAACTGACCTCTCCCCCAAAACAACAAACTTCTCCCCTAACAAATCTCTCCATTAGAAAAAGGTAGTGGTGCGAGTGGTTAATAAAGTCATTAGTGACATTTCCTGAGAAATTCACAGTCCTGACATGTAAGGAAAACACTTGCTTATTTGAGTTACAGTATGCTTCAAAATCCCCTTCTTGAGGAAAGACAGTATCTCATCACCGTACTGAATTATGTCATTGTGTCATAAAGAACACATGCAAATACCACTACAAAAAAGTCAAAGAACTGCCTGTAAGTAAAGGATTCGGAACATACCTTCCCTTTTCCATGTGGAATTCCTAAAGGACAGTGTTTTACTGCACCCAGCAAAGCAGCAATAGCAAAACTGTAGCCAGTTACTGCTTCCGGGGAGGACTTCAACGCACTAAGACGTTCGACGCAACGATCCAACAGCGGGGACACGTAGGAGGGCAACGCTACTGCAATACAGCGTAAACACCAAGCTGCTGTGAGTCTCACTGAAATGCTGGGGTGAACAATGACAGAAATTACTGCTTCCAGAGCTCCTGAAAAATAAAATGCATAAAGACACTTAAGAAATAGGCCAGCAGACTGTCAAACAAGCAAAAATGTATACAGCGGTCTGGTGAACGTGCCCTATCTGCTTTCTGTACTTCTCTTTAAAAAGTAATATTGATTTTACTGTGAAGAATTTCTTAAAAAATTAAATGCTTCAATACCTTTCAAGAAAAGTTAACATGAATGAAAAGTAACAACATGGAGAAAATCTAACATACTCCGCAGTTATTCACCAACATGCATGGAAAATATCTGTAAGTATTCTTGAGAAAGGAGAAATCCATGCAGTGGAAACAGATGTCCACTTGAACCCATCCTGAAAAAATGCAGCTAAATGAAAACAATAAAGGTAGATGAAGACACCCAGCTCAGTCAAACTGATTTACTGTAAACGAAGTGTTGGACTTTAAATACAACACTTAATGGAGTTAAATTTGATACTTCTCTCTTTTTTTTAAATTAACATACTAGTACAATACAGAGAAAATACAGAACTCTTTGGACGATGCCTGAAGATTTCCTGCAGTATGTCAGGTGGGCAACTTCCCCTCTTCTTTTTTTTAAATTTTATTTAGTGGAAGAAAAATGGGAAGTATGAAAGAACTGAGGAGGCCCAGGTGAGGAGACTGCATGCCAGAAAAAAGGTTGCTCTAGTCAATGCCAGACAAAGGATGCCAACAAATTTGAAAGAATTGACAGTCTAGCCATCAGAAATCACAGAAGATCGCAGCAGACAAAGGAACACATTTTGTACTCCAGTTCACAGAATGATTCAGGGCTTGTACCTGTACTGGAGTCCTGCAGTAACGGTGCTGCTGTAGTTCCCAAGCCATGGATGAGACTTCCGAGTTCCTGAAGTGCACACACAAGCACATGCTGACTTGCTGTTACATCTGTTGTACTAATTTTTGTTTCCAAGTTACTGTCACTCATTGCAGCATCTGATAACACAATATAAGAAGATCCCCATGAAATAGTTACCAAAATGAAATTAACAGATCAGAAGGATTTTGCTACGGTAAGTTGTTTATATTACCAAAAAAGCTTTTATTATTGCCATTTTTATTACTGACCAAACTATTTTCATAAAGGCTTACCTTCAGTGAGACAAGTACTCTATTACTCAAATGGATAGTGCAGTAATGTCCGTGGGGCAGGAGGGCAGGTAAAATAGAAACTACCAAACTGCTTATCTTGTAGGTGACAGGGAACAGCAGCTAGTAAGAAGCACGTTATTCTCAGCCTCCCCAAAAGTGACTTGAAGAGGCCATGTTTCGATATAACTTGCCAGATTTTACTACATAATAGGAAAAAAGGAAAGGGAGGGCACGAGTGAAATAGTGCGAGAGAGTGAGAAGGTGGGGGCAAGGACTAAAGAGGGAGGGAAAAATCTGGGGTTTTTTGGAAGTTCATCTTTTGAGTCACAAATGATTATGTCAGTTTAGACATTTACCATGTAGGTATTTATCTAGGATACGATACGCAGCTGTACATCAGAGGACGATTGGTTATGCACAGCATTCTCTTTCTTTTTCCCTACAAGAACAACGGTGGGAGATCAGCAGCTTTTTCTGGAAGCTGTGTACAAGACTTTACCAGTTTTCTCCAGCAGAAATGCTCATTTTGTCAGTTAGGAACAAATGCTTCTTTTTTGAACCATCAGTAGTGTCAGCTGCTCTGAACAGGAAGGCAGAATCTGGCTATGTATTAACTGCCAATTTAACTTATTTTACAATATTGTCTATATTTTCTTACTGCATATATTTATATATTCGTAATTAGTTAAAATTATATTTGCCAGGGAAGAAGTGTTAAAAAAGATGTTTACGCTTGTGTGGGTACAAACATGCAGAAACAGAGACACACACAAATGAATTACCAGCCCAAGCTAAAAACAAAGCAGTCCATCCAAAGCCCTCTGCATTATTATGGTAATAAAACAGCACCCTATATTCTATTTCTGCAGTCTCTGAATTAGGAAATTGGACAATCGCTTGAAAAAAGAAAAACAGAGGCCCAAATGGATAATCTTGTTAGACCCATACCCACAACTTTCTTCAGTTTCCAGATGGCCTGACAAATCTCCTTGGCAGCTGCAATTTGAGCTTTTTCCCCAAGAAGGCCTCCTACGGTAGCTCGAAGGATAAATGAAACACAGCGGCGACAGCCGATAGCATCCGTCTGACTCTGAATAGCCTTAGGGTGAGACTGAGACACCAGATCTAGAATATGGGAAAGGAAGGCAGAGAAGTTCCTTTCAAGCCATTGTGCTCCTAATGTAGAGACAAATACCACATATGCCTGGAAGAGATTTGAAAAGAAGCCATATTTTAGACTAAAATCATCTGGAAAACCACTGCCAGCTATCCCACATACATTTTTTTTTAACCTCTGCACATTGCCACAACTAGAACACAACTAAACTGAGATTACTCATACATTTATACAACCACAAATGATGTACGTTCTCACTTTCAGATAGCTGCAATTTTGGGGGATCTATTGAAGCAATTCAAATTACACTAGCAGTATCGCAGCATGCTTTGACTGCAAGTTAATTCAAGCTGCTTGGTCATGTTATTTCCTTCCAGAGTGTGAGAAATGGCAGTTTACCCTGCACAGGCACTTGTTATGTAAAACGCTGTGTTTGGTCTCACTGAACAACAGCTTCCAGCTATTTAACATTCTGCACATGAAACCCAAATTTAATGTATGAATGCATTCTAAGAACCACTATGTTACAAAACTGTAACCCATAACCCTGAGAGAACTTTGTTATTACAGGCTTTCAATTAGGGAATATTTGCAGCCCCCAAGCACTGCTCTTCATCTCAATGAATTTTAATTGTTTGCCTTGCAGTGGAGGTGCCATGAAAAGAGTATGTTTGTCACAACAAAGAGAAAATGCAGAGTCACTTTCCAAATCTAATCACCACAAGACCATCTATTTTGCCACATAATATGCTCCCTTACAAATGCCTTCCATGTGCATGTTGGACTTTTAATGAATAGATGTGCTACCATCAAGTAAAGGGAATACAAAAAAAAGAGAATATGCAAACGAACACGCAAAATTCCTCACAAGGAAGTTTACAGCTACCACCCGTAACAAACGTCCGTAATTTGCCTCATACATACTTAGTCTTGTGTCTAATATTAACAACAAAATGATTCACATAAAAGAAGGTGCTGTAGGAATTCTACTGTGAGAACCTGTGAGCATCTAATAGCTCTTGAAAAGTACTTCTTAGACTTCATAATGTACTTGTACATTTCCTCTGTTTTACAGATTTGGAAACTGAGGAATTTAACAGGATAAATGAACTTGTGGAGAGACATACTGGCATGGCTACACTTTGAACTACATCTTGATCCTGACTGTGTCTTGAGCAAATATAAATCCTTTTTCCATATGTAAAAAGTAATCTCTAGCATTTTTCTTATCTATCTTTAAATTTAAAATTAGCTGCAATTCACATAATACATTTTATAATTGCAAGTGTTTTCTACTCACAGGCACTGATACATGCATGATTTATCAAGTTTTTCTTCCAGAAACATTGCACTTTTTAAACTGTTCCGATACAGTTAGTCTATCCCATCTAGCACAGGTGCTATTGTGTTAATGTAGAAATGCATGAAAAAGGAGCCAACCTCCAAAAACCAGTACAAAGAGTCAAACCATTGAACTATCTATTCCTGGAAAACTAATAAAACCACCATGTATATATAACACTCCAGGCATCTGGCATGCATTTTCTAGGCAAATAGTTGTCAAGGTATTATTGTTCCCCAGCTTTTCTGTCTCTCTGCCAAAAGTTAGTGCTTCCACCTAGCACGATCCGAGCATAGAAGACAATTTGTCAGCACCTTCTGTCTGTTTCAGTGCAAAGTCTGGCAGCTTCTAGCAGTAATTCAAGCTAATTTACACACTTTTTGCACTGCAGAGGTTGAAATGCACTGAAAAACGCCCTTACTGGCAAAGGGGATGCATCAAATAGCTGTGGAGACTGTAACATGTTGAAGTAATCACAGCTGTTGGATAGGTGAATGTTCATCATGACCTTTAGTCTTGATTCACAGGTTTAATGCTTGAGTATCTTCAAATTTTGAAAATGTTAAACTATCAGGTGAACAACAACCAACATCAGAATTATTTTTTCTTTTCTTCCTAGCATAACTCAAGATGTAAATCCTTATTTTAAAGGACACAGATTTTGTCTCAGATGTAAACAAAAGACAAAATAAGGGACATACGGGGAGCAAAACAGTTATTGGAGGAGCGTTTAGCAATCTCAGAAAATCGCAACTAAGGTAATCCAAACCTGGGTGACTCCAACTCTAACATCCCTGCTGACAGAACTGGTCCCTTTCAACATATCGCCACTGGCTCGAAGAAATCCACAACTTCCACGCAGAAATCCAGTTCCCAACAGCTCCATCGCTTCTTCCAAAGAGATTCTGCGGTGGTTATGCCTGGTGGATGCTAAGCATAAATGTAAATCTTTAGAGGAACAGCTCTGTAAAATGTATTACATTTTAGAAGAAAAGTTTAAACTCTCAATTGTTTTAGAAAAAAATCAATAGCACAATCAAATCCAAATACTGTTTGAGCATAATTTCACAACAGAATTTAGCTTCACAACAGCAACTAAGACATTTTAGGACTCAGTGCTCCAGCAAACCACAACATTTCTCAAGTTTTTCTGCTTCAGCTATCTTTAAATAGTTTAGGGTATCACCTAATAGGCACACATACATTTATCCTTCCTCACTATTTACCAACTAATCTAAAAGTCCTTTTGCAAAAAGGTCTGTGTGGCCTACTCCTACCACCCAGAGCTTCCTGAAAGTCCTGACTCTAACCCATGCCAGCTTAGCACCAAAGAGAACCTCTACTCCAATCTCCGGACAGGGCAGATAACCCTTCTGCGATGCTTAGTCAGATAAAGGCCCTGCTACAGCGTCTCTTAGAAACAAAAGCCTCTGATCTTAGTATTAAATTAGCTCTCCAAAAGAATAATAGAACATGTTTGCTATCTTCTGGGAAAACTATTTATCCCTAACTCCTCTTCCGTTGTTTTATTTCTTTATAGAAAGTTCATTTTAAATACATTCCAAGACGTGTGTGTGTAAACTTAGCACGATGACTGCACATTGTGCAAACTCAGTGACCTACAATTTTACAGCATTTTTCAGTCTCTTCCAAGCATTCCAATGGGAAAAGGAATTGAGAATTTAAGATAATCGTGTCCCAAAAATAATTGAAAAAAACAATCCAGTATCAGCAGGTTATTGGATACAACGCAGAGATTTCAGGACTACGCACTTCTTCATGTACTTCTCCCTCCACCTTTCCCCCAGCCCCTTCTAGCCCCCACCTAGCTTCTGTCTCACTTAGCTCTAATGTTTTTCTAACTAGAAATAAAATAAAAATGACCAAACAGTTGACGAGCTTCTTACATGACCTTATCTACGCACTTTAGAAATACAGCTGCATTGCTTACAAAAATTAAACTATTGAGTCTAAGAAGAGGTCAGAGTATTACTTTTTTTTACGTTATTGGGAAAAGATACATTATGATTGTAACACAATAATTCTCTCCAAAACAATTCCTAGAAAAATACTTTATAAATCAAGACTTCAGAGTCTCCAATGCAGATACACAGCCTCAAGAATTTTGAAAGGCAGTAAATTAGGCTTAAAGGCATATAATTTCATCATTTGCTGCCTATTGCACCGAAGGTCATCTCTGATGCCATTAAAAGCAGAACAGTCTGAAACACACTTATTCTGCATCGTGTTATATTTTGCTTACATTACAGTTAGATATTTAGCTTTGGGCTCCTAAGATTGGACTAAAAAGGCCCAGTCTGAAAGACACCAAAGGCTGGATACTTTGTGCCAGGACGCTTCAGCTAAATCAGGTACCGCCTGTCAGTAAAAACTGTTACACGCTCTGTTGAGGGAACACGCTGCATGTACGTTTCTGCTTCTGATCGCATTTGTACTGCTACACAATCCAGCTGTGGTATTGGTGACTGTGGAGAAACAGCTTGAAGGTATCCTGACCGCTTCAGTTTGACAAAGAGACACTACCTCAAATCTTAGTGCTTTCTACACTGCTTAAACTAATCTTGCCTTTACATTCTTGAGGCTATTAATTTCTCTCCATACAATAACAAAGTAAAATAGTTTTACCAAGTATTTTTGCCTGTTTATTGTTTCATAAAATATATACGTCTACATATAGGTTGACACAACCAAAATGCACAACACTTCACAAGAAAAATGTTACAAAAAGGACCAAACCAGAGATACAAACAGCCAGATGAAGCTTACATTGTGATTTCACTTCAGGCTTCAGAGAACGTGACTGTTACCACCTACAGATGAGATTTTACAGATGAGGCATCAGCAAGCAAAGTACACATTTTACCTGCTGTCTGTTTAGATGTTAGAGCTCTAGCCAAAACGATGCCTAAAAGTTTTGAAACTGCCAATCGTACATCGTAATTGGAACCTTCAAAGGATTTAAAACACAAGGTCACAACACTATCCAGGTCTGTACTCCACATAAACACTGCTTCGTTCTGAAGTTCAAGAAGACACTAGACAAAAAAGAAAATAAGAATGTTTTCACGTGGAAAAGCACTCAGTAAAAATTTCCGTCTGCTACACAATACACAGAATTCACTGTAACAAAATAAGCATGTTGTTTTATACTAAAATAATGTGAATTTTTGCTGCCAAGGCAGTATCAAAGAAGTAAAGATAAGCAAACAGTATATTTACTGCTGCGTTCATCATCCATTAAAACAGAAATTTATCTAAGAAGCTTACTTAACAAAAACAGCTCCTAGAGCCTTTACCTTTGCAGCGGCACAGCGGACGGCCATGGATCGATCCGTCAGACACGATCGGGCGGCTTTGTAAATATCTCTATGGCAGGGGATAGCAGCAGCTCCTAAACCATTCAATATATTTTGCAAACTAAGCATGATTTCATAGCGACCTTGAGACTGAAAAATGAAAAAGAGGAATGTTACAGTTTCGTAGCCCTAACCTGCTCAGAAATACAAAACGCCAACTACTGAGACAGTATGTTGTACTGAAACAATGCTTTGGGTCTTTTAGACTTTCGGAGATCTGTTTATCTTGAAGTGAGTTAAGTAGAACACGGTAGAGCACAGAATGACTATTTTCACTTGCTTATGGAGTTATAGAGCAAGTTAAAATCAAAACACGAAGTATAACCTGCAGCAAAAATGTTCTCTTTAATAAGGCAATTAAATTTGCTAGTTTATCAAGTTATTTTGTGATATCAGACTGAGAATAGCTATGATCCATCCTTTTATAGTTATAATCCATTAACTCTCTAGTAATAGTAATTCTTTGGAATTTAGACACTGATTTTTATCCTATGACTTTCCACAATTTCTTATTTTGGTATCATGCACTTTCTCCTACTCATTGGTCCAGCTACCAACAGTAAACATCCTGTTATTTTTCCAATCATTTTTTAAACATGCTGTTCCAATACCTCTGCATTCTTCATTGCTTTAAGCACATTCCCAACGGTGTCAGTAAAACTGTTTCCCAAAATTCTTCCCAATTTTTTGTATAAATAGCCCAAGCATACCACCGCAGCACTAAAACAAAAGCAAATCCAAAGACGCGTGAAAATGGATGCAGTAAGAGATGAAAGGGATTAAGACGACTAACACAATCAATGGGCAAACAACAAAATAACTAAATAGAATGTCCCAAAAATGTAAGTGGATTATCAAAAGGAAAAAAAATAAAAATGGTCTGTGTGTGGCACATACGGTCTAGGGGAAATGCAGATACAAAGGGTGGGAAATAACTTAGATAATACAAGAATTCAGGTAATACAATTTTCCAATAAATTTTATGATAGGAATACAATTTTCATATCTACCTTTAAACCTCAACATTCATTTCTAATTAAGCATGCCCTGCAACATGCAGTCTATGGCACTGTGCTATGGCAGATGATGGTAGAAGTAGCCAGCGACAGGTTTATTTACAACTCTATAACTAAACCAATTAATTTTATGAATATAAGGAAGGAAATGTATATCTTCAATCAGCTTTCAGCTCTCAGACATACTTAAATATGCTGTCACACTCCTCAGCACCCTCTTCAACAAAACAACATTTTGCTTATTCCCCAACTGAATTCAAGTTTGGTTGGTTGGTTTTTGTTTTAAACCTCATACCAAATACATTCTGAATTACAAAAATGCATTTAAGATTAGCAGTAATTCCCTAAATGAGAAAGCATAATGAGAAAGCCAAAACTGACACTCTTTATCTCTTATCATACTAAATCTTGTTTTAGTTAAAGCAACATTTTTCATTATTCCTTTTATCCAACTCAGTACACACCAAACGTCTGGATTTTAATTTTGTTCGTGGTGCGGCTGGGCATAAAATTACAATTGCACCATCCTACTACTAAATTGATCATCTGATGGTCACAGATACTCTAGCTTCAAGCCTAAATAATACATATTTCACATCACAATCCAAAGAAAGAATATTTAACAAACAAAAAAAACCCACCCCAAACCAGAACTACCACATTACACCACGGTATAACCTGCAAATACGCTTGCACAGTTGGCTGGGCTGCCACGTGCTTAAGCGTTGCACAAATGAGTCAATCGGTGTAGAATAGGACAAGTGGCAATATTTGTTCATGAGTAACATCTTGTCAAGGTAAGAATCCAGCTACTTGTGTACACCAATATTTAAGTTTCTATAGAAGTTAGGGCTTAGGGAGCTCTGCTACTGCCTTCTAGGCTTGTATCATGGCTTTAATTGTCTGGTTTTTTTCCACAAACGTTTCCTCACTAAGTCCATTACATTGTCCAAACTATTGAGTCACTTTATCTGTCAAATCACAAGCAAAGCCAGAAGTTTCCAAGGAGGCCTGTAAATTTATTCAAGTTTTGCAGGGAAAAGCCTCTCTGGCTGCGTTCCTCCCTCCCGAGCAGCACATCTCCATTTTCATCTATGACGCTCTGTCTAAGATACGTTTAAGTTGCTTCTCTCAAATTTTGCCCTAGCAATTGTTCTTGGAAAGGCACCAACAAAAATGCAGACCTCAGATACTTAGATGTGTTGCAAAATAGCATTAAGATCAGCCATGAAAGTTTGCTGGCCAGCCAAATGCTTTTGAAGTGCTTATGGTTTAAAGGCAGCCCTAGCAGACATTTTAAAAACTTTCTAATTCGAAGCATTACGAAGCTGTATTCGCACTACATGACCTGTTTATCTAACAGTCGCATCTCACTCAGTTCTAGTAGGAGGTGAGCACGTAACTAAGGGTCTCTCTAATGTGCTTGTCTAAAACATTTCCATCTTCCACCTATGTGAAAGAATAAAAAAATCATAATTTATGAGATACAGGAACAATCTGCTGGAAATATTTAAAGGAGTTTCCAGGTGAAACAATATATTGTGAACAATGGTGGTGAAGTGCAGCTACCAGACAACATGGGCATGTATGCTAAATAAAGACAGATGGCATACACAGACAACACTTTAATCAAGACTCTTTACCAAGAAAAAAAAAAAGCAAAAAAAAAGCAGCCTTGCTTCACTGAACACAAGAAGTGTTCCACATACTTGCAGACTAGGATGAAAGACTTTACTCACTAGTTTTATAGCTCTAATTATTTTTCTTTAGCCTTCTGTCTTGGTGTCAGTACTATAAGAAATGCCTTTTCCAAACCTTTTTTGAAATAAACCATGTTTTACTACTACCTTTTCTTCCACTTCATCCCTGATTTCCTCTCCTCACTACTGCTTACATACCCAGCAGGATTCTGAACGCTGACCTCTCTCTCTCCCTGTTACTTCCTTGCCTTCTGACTCTGGGTATCTGTTGTTCCTGCCTCTCTTTGTGCTTTCTGCCTTACTGCCAACAGACTGCCATCACCTCTCCTTGCTACGCCAACATCATCCCACTTCCTCCAGAGTGGCATCTCGCAGCTAAAGCAAGGAAGACCCCGAGAGCTCTATCCCATACTAGAACTCATCTGTAATGTTAATGCATCTCTCTGTTGAGGAGCCAGTGCTACAGCAATAATCTACCTTGCAAGAGTAAGACCCTTTCCAGGAAACCTACTCTTAACTCAAAAGACTGCACAAGAGGTCAACTGGAACAAGAGGGAAACAGAAAAACATTATGGCATTGGAAAATACCACTAACTCCTTGTGAACATCTGTTTTCAGGAAAACTCACTTGAGTTGCCATAAACAGGACTAGTATGTGAAGCAAAGGAGGAGGACAGACTCTGCTCAGCTTTGTACACCGTATCATTAACGCACAATTGTCTTCACCATGGGTGAAGATGGGTGTTGTTTCAGGAGTGAAGGTTATTCATAATATTTCTGGACTCTTAAGATCTGGTTTCATTCACATCTGTCAATAACTGCCCACATTTCTCTGTGCTGTTGGCCAGGTTTTAGGTGTTTAGTTATAAACTCAGTTTAGCCAGTTGTCCTATCCCAGGACAGAAACATTTCAGGTGTGTGGGAAACTATATCCAGCTCCCCACTTGGATTAAGAAATGTACCCAATAACCATATTTTGTACCTGGAGATGTACTTGTCTGTTTTACTGGGAAGTCTGTTTTACTGTTTTTCTCAGCACTATTATTACATCCTCCTTGTCTTCAAACACCCGCCCTGTCATAACTGTTATCCATTGCTGGAATTCTCTCCAGCCTGATTTTCAATTGTCTGCCTGGAGATCACCAACTGTCTTCTACCCTTTTGGTTCCTGGTGCACACATACAATATCTAACACTACCACACTCTGCTATATTATGTGTCATGTGGTAGTGAACTCAGATGCATTATGTCAAAGCAGTGGTGCTTCCCAGGGCTCAGTATTGGGCCTTTAATAGGTTCTCTTTAATAGCTTTGTCAATGATCTGGACAAGGTGATCAAGTGCACCCTCAGTAAGTTCACACGTGACACCTGTGGCAACTTGCTGTGATACTGGACACCCAACCTCTGCTGTTGGGGGACATTTTATACACTTTCTCTAATATAGAGGATGCAAAAATGGCACTTTATTGTGTAATGACACAGGGCTATATAGTTCCCCAAGAAGCCTCGCCCATCGTGGGCGGTTACTGCCTTACTGTTACAGCACGTAATCTTCCGACCGCCCACACTGTCCCCAAGTGTTCTGCAACAGACACCAAGTTAAGTGGGAATGTTGATCTCCTTGAAGGTCGGGAGGTTCTACAGAGGGATCTGGATAATCTGGATTGATGGGCCAAGGCCAATGGTATGAGGTTCAACAAGGCCAACTGCCAGGTCCTGCCCTTGGGTCACAACAGCCCCATGCAACACTACAGGCTGGGGGAAGAGTGGGTGGAAAGCTGCACAGCAGCAGAAAAGGACCTGGGTGTGTTGGTCAATAGCCAGTTCAATATGAGCCAGCAGTGTGCCCAGGTAGTCAAAAAGGTCAACAGCATCCTGGCTTGTATCAGAAAGAGCGTGGCCAGCAGGACTAGGGAAACGATTGTCCCCCTGTATTCAGCACTGGTGAGATCGCACCTCAAATGCTGTGTCCAGTTTTGGGCCCCTCACTACAAGAAGGACATTGAGGTGCTGGAGTGTGTCCAAAGAAGGGCAACGAAGTTGGTGAAAGGTCTAGAGCACAAGTCCTATGAGGAGCATCTGAGGGAACTGGGGTTGTTTAGCCTGGAGAAGAGGAGGCTCAGGGGAGACCTTATCACTGCCTACAACTACCCGAAAGGAGGTTGTAGCGAGGTGGGGCTCAGTCTGTTCTCCCAAGTTACAAGCAATAGGATGAGACAAACTGGCCTCAAGTTGTGCCGGGGGGGTTTAGGTTGGACATTAGAAAAAATTTCTTCATGGAGGGTTGTCAAGCATTGGAACAGGCTGCCCAGGGCAGTAGTGGAGTCACCATCCCCAGAGGCATTTAAAAGACACATAGATAGACACGGCTTTGTGGTGACCTGTCAATGCTAGATTAGCGGCTGAACTTGACGATCTTGAAGGTCTCATCCAACCAAACTAATCTTTTTTTTTTCTTGTATTAATGTTAAATAAGTTACTTATGAAAAGCCTTCTTCACCTCTTTTTGTAACGAGCTGTGTTTGTTTGACTTGCTGTAAAGCATGGTTTATTCAATAAGGCAGTATGTATCACAAGGCAGCTTTGTCCACTCACCGAACAAAACCGTAAAGCGTAAACTGGCCTTAGTTTATTACCCTAAAGCATGCTATGGTCTTTAGAGTTCTGAATGATAGCAATACTTTAGCATTC
>NW_010406263.1:4232-12955 GCF_000710305.1 Buceros rhinoceros silvestris | reverse complement strand
TCCTGCACTTCTAAATAAATTAATTTAGCTGAACTTTCAAATCACTCAAGACATTTCTTTCCAGTGGATCCAGTAAATCCTAGCTGGCTAGGTAGGAAGGTCAAATTTTGTTCTAACACATGCAACCTACACTGAATCCCACCAACCACCAAATTGCCTCTGTGTTAAATTTTCAAAAGTAATGGGATTTTAAAGCATTTGAACTTGCTTGGTTTTATATTTATGCGAATCATAACAAAAAACTTCTCAATATGACAAAAATATACTAGAAGCTTATTAAACTTTCAAGGACAATTTATGGTGTAAAGTACTGACCTGAATTTTTTTTCCCCCAACATGCAGCTGAAATTCTTACTCAAAACTTTCCAGTAAAGGCACAGAAAGGAATGTGTAAAATGCTACACAAATACTTAACCACTCACAGTTTTCCCTGAAGGCAGGATATACTAAACAATTAAAATAAAATTGTTATAAAACCTAGAGGTAAGGAAGCAATTTGAATTTGCTTTCAGGTTTTAGATGAATTAAGTTTCTCTTTGTAATACTCAGGTCTAACAATTTTAGAGAGGTAGTACCAAAGAAAAAAATTACTTTTTACAGCTGGATTACACCCACAATAATGATGTTAATCAGGGAGGTTCCCAAATTCAGTGTGTCAGATGGTACAAAGCTCTAGCGGAACACAAGCAGAAATGAAGGAGCATACCCTCTCCTGCATCAACCTCTCACCATGTAAATCTGCCTCTCTTGTTATTACTGGAGCTGTAGTTTGGGGTTAAAAAATATACTTACAGTTTCGTAGGCAGATAACTTGGTGAATCATCTTTACTCCGAATGAGTTCATTGCATTTGTCAATTGTTTGGTAAACAGAAAAAGTGTCTCCAGAGCTATAAAGTACAGCTAAATTTTTGGCAACAAGCCGTCTGGTAGGAGGTCCTGGTGAATTGTTTAACAAAGAAGTCAATTGTTCAACCAGTTTCTTCTGGTTTTCCCTTATATCAGCCTGGAAATTAAAATCAGTAACCAGTTAAATTTAGGAGTTAGTTAAAGATAATTAATGCTAATTATCTTTCCTCTTCATTATTACAGTTTTGATAATCTGACATTCTTAATTAAAAATGAACATTTTATTGCACCTTTCAACTTAAAAAAAGGCATCTCAAATATGAGACTATTTTAGTCATCATCTTAAAAAAAAACCACCCACATTTTTCAGAGCATAACTCTTTCTAGTAGCATTTCAAGTGTATTTTCCCTAAGATATTTGTATGGTTTTATCTTACTAAAACAAAATTGCCTTTACTTGCTTCTTTCATGTTTTCAAATAAAGTAATTCATAGAAACAGGTAGTAAAGAAGAACTTTAGCAGAGTTTCAAGAAGTTGAACATTAGAAAATGTTCATAAAACAATCATCTATTTTAGCCTTATAACAATTTTTTTAAAAGCTCTTTAAAAAAAAGAAGAGCCTGGCACTGTATTTCACTCACATATTTTAACACAAATAACTCTTAAATATCATTATCTAGGTTGGTTTGCTGTTACGCATCCACACATCCTACTTAATGTACACTAAACAGTGAACCAAACAATTGGAGAGTTGGCTGGAAACAGATCTTTTATCATTTGATTAGGAAAATAAAACAAAGCGAAAGATGTTACATTCTTGCTTGCTAGAGATCTACTGAATAGCTGTGCCATTCAAGGTGGAAGCATGACTGCTGTTCATCATTGGGTTGCAAAATCTTAAGTAATAATCTGAGATAAGAAAAAAAAGAAATTTAGATTCCTTTCATTGGCCAAGTGGTTCTGTCACTTGAAGGGCTGTGACCGAAAACTTGTAACATTTAGAAAGTGCTGCTAACACTGAACATATTTTCATTGTGTGTACATAAAAGACATGAAGGACATTAAATTGAATACTGCTTCTTTGTTTTTGAACAAAATAACAAAAAAGATAGAGAGAAATAGCTCTACAATGTGCTTTTCTTCTCAAGTCTCATTATACTTACTCTGCTAGTCACTGGTAAAAGTTTTTCCAAGAACTGTAACCATTCAAAAACGAATTCTGCTTTTTGAAATTCGCCAAGCTGGTTATAGACTTCTTCATTAAGTAGTAAACTGTGAGCTAACTCCATTCCTTGAAACGTTTCTCAAATCTCTCCTCAAACGCCGCAGAATAAAAAACATGCGACAAACTACCAAAACTGTGTTATCAGTCACGTTTTCTTCCTCATTAGGATCTGGCGAGTGAATCAGAAGTTTAAACACCTAAACATAAAAAGAAAAAAAATACTAATGAGTCAGCAATCATATTATGTTCATGTTTGTAATACGCCAATGAAAGCTAAATACACTTCACGATAATCAGAAGGGTTCTCACTGAACTACTATTTTCAGCTTGTTCTGCATGGAGTGAGGCTTTCTAGTACCTGATCACTAATGTCGCTGAAAGTAACGACCAACCGGCCCCAGGCATAATGATCTCCGCTATCTAGAACTCAGTGCAGCAATGGCAGTAACCCACACCTAACAAGTCTCTGTTAATTATACTCAAAATATAAATATAACATATAACTCAAACAGTTCTGAATTCTCAATGCCAAGCAAGGCATAAAGAAAAAACATAACTTTGTTCCTGACAAACCTCTAATGATGTTTTTTTTTAAAAAAAACAACCCCCTAAACCCAAACCTGAAAAAAGAACATTTAAAAAACTCAAAGTTACATTTTGCTTATGTCTCTTGGACTATTTTGGGAACTTTCACACTGTCAATAAACATAAGTAGAAGTAAACCAAGATGAAAAATACTTCTAATGATATCTTACACACACTCTATTTAAATACCATATAGCCTCAAACTACAAAATCTAATATTCTGCAAGCTTTGCAAACAAAAATATTCAAGGAGATTCTGGTAAAATGTCAACCACGTTTTAAACTCCCAAACACATTATCCTTCCCAGAGGTCAGTGAGACTGCTGAACACGTATTTTCTCCTATGCAGTGACAATATTATAGTGTAAAATGACCCACCACGCAGTAAATGGGCAATACAAAGCAATGGTAAATGATTCAGTACTCAGTTGCCATCAAATGCTCAGCAGAAGGTTGCCTTTAATACTACACATTTTTATGTAAAATTTACTCACAAAAGAAATTAGTCACATCTAATTTACTACAATGAACTGTCACTTCAAATTTACCTGAAATAACAGGCAGTTTGACAAGGCCCCACACTATAAAATGACAAGCAGAGGTAAATACACATAGCTCATCGTACCTAGCTGTTTTATCTGCTTAGGTACATACACATTCACCAAATGCAAATTATATCACTTATAGAACACTCACAGAATTCGACTCTATCTTTACATCTTTTGCAACACACAAAAAAAGCAGGTTTACACATTTCATTGAATATTTGAGTAGAGCTTCATCAGTGCTCGGCATGGAAATTATACGTACAGGTCATAAACACTCCTTTTTTCCCCCCTCACACAAGGCCTGTTCCAACGTCTACTATTTCTAAATCACCTACTGTCACATCAGCTGATTCAGCTTACAAACCCAGGTGAGGATTACAACTCATAGCTGTTTTCCCCAACTGAAAAGGTCACTGACACTTAACTTACCTAGCAGATAATTTCTCTTTGTTGTAAACACTGCCTCTCTGCTGCTCTAGCAGGATGTCAAGAACTTGATTTGCTAGAAAAAGAATTAACACAAAGATGAACTTTAGGAACGCCCATGAGATGTAAGTCTCTGTTCTACAGAAACCAAGAATTACAAAGTCTTGCAATACTGGCAAATTTTAAGTAATAGTTCACCAAAAAGGTACTAGCTTGGAGTTCCATAAATATTATTAGCTCTGTACAGGTTACATTTAACTTGGGCAGTGCCTCCATATTCACCACACAATTTGGTTCATGTCACTACTGAAACCTTTCTTATTTCTGTTATCTCTAAACCAGAAAAAGTCAGCTCAGACAGCATAATACCACAATTATTTTCTAGAGCGTTATTCCAGTGCCTTCATAAGACCTACAGTACTTCAATACATCTAAAAAAGTATGGGTGCAATTTATTTATTATATTAGTCTGGAACGCTATCATAAACTACCACATCCTTATTAAGTCATAAACAATGTGACAGCATTAATGTCAAAATCAACAACCAGCAGAGCTGGCAAAGGCGACTTAACTGTTCTGAAAAATTCATGTACAATACTATAGATACAACAAGGCACGAGGATTATCAGTCCATTCTCCCAGCTCCCAGATATAATCTTAATATTAGAATCAACAAGCTAAAACGTTTCCTTTTAAATCTCATTCAACTTGAACTTAATCTGGCAGGACATGAAATACAGGTTGCAGAGTATTTTAAAAGTAATCACTCTTCAGTCAGTCTTTAAAAAACTGAAGTTGAAAACAAACCAAAAGCACATGTAGATTTCAAAGTAATCTAAACTTCTTTCAGCCTGATGAACCAGTGTTCAGCCTAGTGAAGAGAAGGCTCAAGGGGACCTAAGAGCAGCCTTCACAAGGGAAAGTCACCAAGAAGATGAAGACAGGTTCTTTACTGAGGTGTGTGGGAAGGAATAACTCAAGAAGTCTCATAAATTAAAATGTGGAAGGTTCTGACTTAACAGAAGAAAAAAGATTTTCACTGTAAGGATTGCAGGTCACTGGGAGATGTGCTGAGAGGTTGCAGAACCTTCACCCTTGGGGATTTCGAAGACTCAACAGGATAAAGCCCTAGGCAACCCCATCCAAAGTTATTACTGTAACTTGTTTCTAAATGAGACATTTCTACTATATAAGCACAGATTTGCAAAAGTCATCTAGATTTTTTCTGAGTCTGAATTAAAAAGAAAATGTTATGGTGTAGTTGCTGATCTTCACAACGAACACCAGCTAACATGGCTAGAACCGCCAGCATTTCTCAAAGGAAAGACCATCAGTTCTGAATTACAAAGGTTGATTGCTTATTATGCAAGATACAGTTTTGTAGAAACTAAGAACTGCCCATGCAGCAAAAAACCCACAGACCTGATCTTTCCAGCGCTGGTCACAAGCAGACCTTGGTTCCAGGAAGCTACATACAAAGCACTGTACTCACCACCCTATTCAGAAAACTTCCCCCGACACTGAGACTCCCCTTAACGAACAGTAGGCCAGCACACAAAGGACACTTATGAAGCTTCAAAAATAAGAATTAAAAAAAGGCACAGGCATACAAACTTGTGAGAAGGCAGGCAAGAATGTAGGGAATCCGTAGTTTTTACTGCAGCATATTGGTTTTGCAGTCGGATTGGAGAGCAATGCAAAAAGGACAGCGCCCACAAGGCTACACAAAAGAGAACACAAGCACGGACTGTGGGGACGAGCTGTGTTTGATTAATACGAAATGTCCTTGTTGTGTATACATGATGTTACTAGGCAATTTCTAAGTGCAGAAGGAAACATCAACCCTAAACATACACCATCCAGACAGGGGTTCAACTCTGCTCTAATTAGAGGCCTGGTGGAGTTGTGTGGTGGGCTACAGCCGTTGTGAGTGTTACACGCACTAGTGAATCGATGCAAGTACTACCCATGCATTTAAAGATGCATCTAATATTTCCATGAAATCCATGTTAAAAAATGTTGAACTATTTCACAGAATTTACAGAATCATCTGGTTGGAAGAGACCTTTAAGATCATCAAGTCCATTTGATAGCTCCTTTGCCCTGGTGTTATAATTTTGATCATTCTCAATCTGAAAAAGAAATCTGGAAAAATAAATGTGAAGTTTAATTGAATGAAACACATACTATGCCGTCAACACAAATAAAAGGGCATACAGGGCTGATAAAAAATTTTCATTTTCTAGCTAGCATGACACACCATCCTTTTGGATTTGTCTTTAGATAACTGAAGTAATTACAGGATTTACTTCCCCATCAGGGCTACAAGAGCAGATCAATCAAAACCCCCCTCTTTTTTCCTGTGAGATAAGTTTATTTCACATTTATACCATGCTACAAAACTGTCAGAAAGATTTATTAGAGAAGGCAGAAGTTGTTCCTACTTACTACTGATGAAAAATTGTTCATTTGCTAATTTGGTAAGCAAGATTGTTCAAGATGATTGAAAAAAATCTCAAAAAAGTCCTTGCAACAAGCTCTAGATGGAATGCTGCCCTGTAAATTAAAGGAATACAGGATGAATCAAGCATTAAAAGGCAACAGTAACCAAGTTTCTGAAGCATCTGCCTTTAGCAACCGGCTTTAAAATATGAGAAGCAACAGCTCACTCATGACAAACTTACAACAGAGCCAAAGACCAAAACAGATCTATTATGCGTATCAGGTTCATTCTGAGATAGGTAATCTCCTCAGGCTTTAAAAGCTGGGGGAAGCAGTCCATACGCCACTGTATTTCTTTCACATGGAAGTGTAAGACAAAAATTAATACACAACAAATTAAAAGCTATGAGGAATTAATGAATTTAATGATTTAATGAAAAATTTATTAATTTTACTTTACCCCTTCCTTCTGCCCCATGGCATATATTGTCTCTGTATTAAAAAAAAACCCAAAAACCAAAAAAAAAATCTGCAATAAAGCAGACTCCTAACTGACCTCTCACTAAAAAAAATAACTTTAAATGATGAGTTATTATTGCAAAGGAGATCAGCACAAGTAATGGAAACTACTACACAGATCAAGTGTGCATTTACAAATCTAGTTTCTTTTAAGTTTTCTCACATTTGATCTCTCGTTCCAGTGTTTGTCTCTCTTTGCCAGGAACATGTACTGCTCAGGCAGAACTCAAATCAACCTCAGCTCTCTGAGCCTGATACTCTGATGAGGATCTAGTATACAATCTAGATGACAATTCTTCTGCTATGTACTGAAGAAAAAGTGTTGTTTAACCTGTCTCACTAATAAGTATTTATATTTTTCTAATTTCACAAGTATTAAAATAATTCTGCATTAAATCTGATAGAAAGGCATCAAACTCGTGGATTCAATGTTGCACCACAGACTAGTGTAGCAGAGAAGTAAAAAGGCCATTGTTCTTCTAAGAAATGATCCCTGTTACTCATTGCCAGTAATGAGTAATAGTAAAAAATGACTAACGAGTAATAGTGATGAGTAAGAATAAGAAGTGACTGGTAATAATTACCAGTGTTTTCATAACAGCTGTCATTGGGCTGCCTACACAATCAATGCCACAACCACCACGCTGCTGGAAAACAGAGCTGAAGCACATTCGTTAGCTTCAGGTTGTCCTCCACTGCATCACAGTGTGATTTTAACTGACACCAAATTCATGTTTTCTTCCTCAGAAAGCAAGATTTGTTATCATCTATCTCATAAGTGAACTGGTACTTTTAGGAGAAAGCCTTCCAGCCTGACACATTTAGTTCCAGTCATTAACAGTTCAGATCAATGTTACTCCCGCAGCACTGTTTTAAAAGTTTAATGGGATGATCATTACCCACGCGTCTGAGCTGACTGCATGGCAAGGGGATCAATGCTCGAGTCTACGGTGAGCCCTCGCACCAACCTGTTTAGAGAGCCTCCAAACATAAACAAAACGCCTGCCCGGCTCCCTTGGGCTTACCCCTGACAAGAGAAACTGAGTATGATGCTCTTCTTGCCAGCTGGGCCAAAAGAACACCTTAAAGCACCAGCCAAATTCAGCTACTCATGAATAAAACACAGACCAGAATCCAACAGTTCCAGCGTCTCGTTTATGCTAGCAGGAAAACATCAGGAGACACTGAGGGCTGGAGAAGGCAAAAAGCGCAGGATCAAACTCCCAGTAATCTCCATTGGAGACCCAGTTGCCCAGCGAACAAAGGATTGGGTTATCTTCAGCTGTAATCTAGCTAGAATTTACAGAACGCATAGAAATAATCTGATTTAAATAACCTACAATGATAGAATCTTAATAATTTGATAAGAAATATCAAAGAGCTAATTATCCAGCTCAGTTGAGCTTGGAGTGTAGGTACTGGAAATCTATCGAAGTGGGTGTATTCAAGAGCTAGAGAAAGGTATTTATCATTACTGAAAAGACAGGGCAGCCTTTGTTTACTTACTGACTTCTACAGACTATTGCCAACCGACACACAGAAGCAAGTCTGCCTCAGAATCTTCAGTAAGAAAAGGCAAAGCTAAATAAAAGAGTCAGGGTAAGTACATCGGTGCTGCACTGTTCTTTGTGTGGCAGGGTCCCCAGCATTCAGCCAACTTGCGCCTTTTCTCTACATACAGAAGCCTCAAAAGTCCTCACTCCGCAGAGCCACACGAAGCAGTGGCAGGTAACTGCTGCTCCCGACATCACACTGACCCCTCCGCACACGTTTTACATTCAGCAGCGCTAATCACTCTTGGCTTCTCATTCAACTGCAAGAAAGCTGAGAATTTCCTGGGACCTTTCACTGCTTTCTTGTATGTAGTTTCAAAGAAAACATACAAGTAAATTCAGGGCATTTCAGCACCAGGCAGGTAACTGCTGCTCCCGACATCACACTGACCCCTCCGCACACGTTTTACATTCAGCAGCGCTAATCACTCTTGGCTTCTCATTCAACTGCAAGAAAGCTGAGAATTTCCTGGGACCTTTCACTGCTTTCTTGTATGTAGTTTCAAAGAAAACATACAAGTAAATTCAGGGCATTTCAGCACCAAGACACCAAGAGGAAGAGAGGGATACAAATCT
>NW_010406263.1:0-4108 GCF_000710305.1 Buceros rhinoceros silvestris | reverse complement strand
GAAAGAGACAGTTAACCCCTGCAGAATGTTTCTTTAGCTGAAGAATCGGTATGTTGAATTGATTAAACCCTTGAGGAGGAAGAATATGAAGAGCTCGTGAAACCAGAGCCCAGTCTTTCAATGCATAATACCCACACGTTTGAATTTATCCATGATTGGTCTCATCCGTTTGGACCAAATCACTCCTTGGCATCAAATAGACTGGATTGCTTTGCATCCCGAATGATGATACTGCCATAAGAATGCAAAGAATTTTGCACTGTTATGTTATATTGGTCAGCAGTGGGGAAATTTGAAGCCAAGCATGAAGATGGGACTAACAGTGATGCTGGAAGGCAGTTTGCAAGAACAGGGCACAAAGGAAAGTCATCACAAGACCACAACCCAGAGCACATGGAAAAAGAACACGAGGCCACGGAGAAAGTGAAAATTTTAAGACTTGTAAATTAAGCAGAACTGTAACTCTTACTATCAGATTTTAAGTGCCCTACCATGCAAAAAACACAACGGATAGTAAATCTGGCAGCTGAGTACTCATGTGTTTTACTGCATATTCTGTGTTATGAAGGGATGCAGTTCCACTCACAATTCGAGCTATCTTCCTTTTTAAACAAGAACAGGTACACACTTGCATCACATGCTTATCCCAAACAGCAAACAGTAATGATGAATCTGGCTAACCAAGAGCAACAAAAAATAACAGATTATTGCACAATCTTCCATTTCCTCTGCTACTAAAGATTTCAGACCACGACAACTTCCGCTTACGTTATATTTTTGTGTGCAACTATCCAGTTTAGAAACATGACTTTGAAATCATAGATGTTGAAACAAGATCCCTTTCTTTCAGGCTCTCTGCTGAACAGTGTTCTGCATGAAGCCATTTGCCCCAGGGAAACCATGTATCTATCCTGTAGAAAATTCAGTGGCATTTACGCAGACACTCCTTAAAAATGTAATCCAAGTGCATCTTCGTATATATGGCACCTTCCACGTAGGTCTTGCCATGTTCACAGAGGATTTCATGCTGTGCTAAAAAGCAAATATCACACAGCCCAACCAGAACTAACTCTTCTAGTGTCTCTGTGTTGTGAAACAATAAGGCTGTATTTTGTATTTCGATCTTCTGTGAACAACCATGCTCATACAAAGCACTTGTTTACTCCCACAGGAACAGCTCCAAACGACTGGTTTTCCTAGCAAAATGCCTATCCAACGTTACTGATTTCCAAGTTTCAGAAGAATCAGCCTGTATCTGAAAAAGCAACAAAGCTCGAAGGCAACAAAGATCTAACTGAAATCTATCAGATGCCCTTGTTCTGGGCTTGCAGTTTTTAAAAATGCTCACACAAAGAATGTGACCACCCACAACCCTCATACATAACAGTGACATTGATAAGAACTACAACACAATATACATTTGCTCAAGTGTGAAAGAAATGACAAGACAATGTCTTCTAGGAACGCCGAATGATTTCTGTGAAGTTCTGAGGACAAAGCTTGACATAACCAAAGAAAAAAAAAAACCCTGCAAAAAAGTGCTGGGAAATGCAATAGCTGGTTTAGCAACGGAAAGTCAAGAGAGTTCTAAAAACTCAAATTTTGGAAGACATGCATTCATTCATCGTGTTAAAAAGTTGCTTTCATGTTTCCTGTCATCACTTTATCTCCACATGAGAAGAAATATTCCAGGAAACCAAGAAAACAGCTACATTCAGTTATTGAGAAATATAAACCCTCCGTTTCCTGAGCTCCACAGCGGGCGCTACTGGCACACTCCATCCCCACGAGCACCCATGACTCTGGAATATTAGTTAGGTTCAGTTCTGAAAGTTTCAGTCAAAAGATAAACTTGGCTCCATTACAGGCACCTCAGAACATTATTTTATTTACATGCAACCTGGCAAACTGCATATCAATAACTAACCAATGCTTCTAATAATTAGAAAAACTATCACATTTGGAAGCCTGATTCTGCCGAAGTGTGTTTAAAAGATTATTTTTTTCCCCAAAATTTGACTAACTGAACTTCAAAACCAATAACTAGCTTCAGTCTGAATAAAACTGCACAGAATGCCTTGGGTTTATCTCTTCGCAGGTTTGACAGCTGGTGCAACAGCAAGGCAGGTGGATAAAAATCACAGAAGTATAAACATCCAGCTAAATCCTAACAATAATTCCAGTATCTGTGAACATGCTTTACTCCTGAAAATCTTGTAGGCAATATACAGACAAAATATCTCAAACTGAGTATACTGACAGGGGTGCTTTTGTCACAACGACAGGAGTTTTGGGAAATTAAATTATTTGTTAAAATGTTAAATTGGTTAATTTGTTAAACGTTAAATTTTAACACTTACAGTAGGTGTCTTTACACTAGGTTTGGATAATCCAAAGAGCAGGTTGATTTTAGTTACCAATTTTCTATTAAGGTAAACGCTGAATCCAGTCTAGCTTAGCATTAAATTAAACCACACGAAATTTTTGCTGAACACATACTGAAATCCAAGGAAAGTACGCTTACTTTTCCCCCAAATCATTATAGCTACCATAGTCCTGGCTTAACCAGTACTATGACTAGACTTTGACGTGCTGAAACACCAACGGGAAATTCAGCAGCAGCAGAATTGCACTCACAGGTGCAGACTCCGCAGGAGACTTGTTTGGCAGATCAGAAAGCACTATCCAGGCATAAATCACTGACATACCTCCCGGCAACGGTTGATTCTCAAGCTATTTTAAATGGCTGTTCTCCAAAGCAGCTCAAAAATCTAACTGCATAGAGATTTTGTGCTTTTTTGGCTTGCAATGTAGATGTAGACATATTTCAAGCCTTTTTAAAGGTTCTGCTTCCTTAAAAACAGTAAAAACTGCAGTGGGCAAAGCTGAATAGAACAAACCTCCCACAATGTGAAACCGTTATTGTGAGAAGGTGTTTCTGACATTCTGCCTCAACGGGGTGTTCTGCATTTTAAAACGGAAGATCATTCTGCATTGATTAGTTTTTGACATGTTGGGATATAGCGCCATGAACTCGTCAGTAACTTGGATATTTTACTGACAGTATAAACAATCCTCTGCTCAAGAATCAAGCACATGTTTTCAATATATCACTAGACTTAGTGTAACAGTAAGCTGGCTTCCTCCCTCCCCCCACCTCTTCATTGTGTCAAACCAGCAGGAAAAGGAAAAGAAACCCAAACTGCTCCGTGACAACCAGAAGCAGTCTGTTCTCTGGGTCTCAACTGATATTTCACACTAGTTGAGAATATTACACATCATGTAGTAAAGCACCTGAACATACAATACAGCCTATTTCTGAAGGCAGAGGAAATATTTCTGGCATGTGAGTCTAAAATAAAAGTTTAGTACAATTCGTGGCCACAATTACAACCATTTAATCTTACTAAATCAAACCCCAAACTTAAAGAAACATTACAAATAATTAATGTAAACTTTCAAAAATATTGAATTTCATTTATAGAAGCACAAAGCTGAACTCACCTTATCTGCCTTCCTCCTCTCTTATCACCCCTTCACCCATATCTCAATAAACTTTACTCTTACCTAAACTTACTACATCTATCACTCCTTCCCTCATTCAAAAATGTCAACACTACTGTAACCTTACAGGTTTTACAGCCCTGAGCCCAAGTTTTTACCAGATATACGGTGTAGTTTTGCTCGTTGTCCTATCTGGACAGCCAGGAATTCAAACTGAAAAAAATTCAAACTGCCTGCAATAACATTTCTGCGTATCAGAATGTCCGATACTGCTACTATTCCCCCCAAATACTCTAAATTACTAAGATTTATAAGAAAATACGAAAACAAACTCTAAAACCACACAACCTCTCTGGGCAAGTGAGTGCCAAATCCGTCCCTGCAGTCGCAGGATTCTGCATCGACCCGTACGAGGCAAACACCCGCACCCCGTTACTGCGCTCCCCAAACCCGGTCGCTCTCCCGCCCCTCCCCGAGGCGTCCGAGCGGCGCGGCGGGGTGACACTCGGACCGCACCACGCGTGTGGCCGGCTTGCCTCGACCCCCCAGGCAGACCTGTCTCGGCTCCCTTCACCGAGGCGAGACCTGTCCCGCAGCGCCGGCG